>NW_027172644.1:0-75271 GCF_018151085.1 Drosophila tropicalis | reverse complement strand
TCGTTTTTCAATCATACGACTTTGCTAATAACATGTCCGGTAAATATATGGGCACACAAAAAAAACTGTCCGAAAAATGTGAAAAAGAAATCCCTTACATTCCATGCCAAGATCATCGGACCAACACATTTGTTGAAACAGCATGCAATGCAAGTGTTTTGATTTCAGAGTTTTTCAATGTTTTATGTATTTTTCTATGGTAGCACAAAACGTTTCCAAAGTTTAAGTGAAGAATTGAAAAGTATTGAAAATTCATTGCAATTGAAAAATTTGTCAAAAACTCGATGGACTGCTAGAGCTGAGTCAGTCAAAACCATGTGGATTTCTTTTGAAGGAATTGTGGACGTTTTGAAAAATATGATAAACGATCCAGAATTTTTCGATTCTCGTACACGTACGTCCGCTTCTGGTTTGCTCAAAAAAATTCTGGATTTTGATTTTATTAGCTCGTTATTTTTTTGCAAAAATGTCATGTTCAAAGTCAAACATTTGACGGAAAATTTGGAGGCAGTAGAATTGAACGTCATTGATGCTTCTTTATTGATTCAAAGTACAAGCGCATCATTTGAACAAATGGACGATGACGACCAGATCAATGAATTGATAAATAGCTCGGCTGTATTTGCTGAAAAATTGAAGATTAATCCTCGAGACGATTTTTAGAAACGTCACAGAACGCGTCGTGTACCAAAAAAGTATGATGCAAATCCAGAAACAGCTCACAATTTTGATTTCTTGACATTTTATCGAAAAGAATTCAGGACTGTGCTTCAAGTTTTCAACAATTGCATTCAAGAAAACTTGAAAGACACTTTTTCAACATTTGCGTGTGTCCAGAAAGTTTTCCAAATTCCAATTGACAGAAAAAATGTCAAACTGAATTCAATCGAATCCATTGTGCAATTAGAACCCTTTTATTTTAGCGAGGAACCAGAATGTTTGCTTGCTGAGTTGCAAATTCTTTTCGATTCCTGTAAAGAGTGTAGGAATTTCAAAGATATTTCGGAAGTTGTGTTTAAGTTGAAACATGTGATTCCCTTAGCCTACAAACTCGTTTGTTTTATTTTGACTGCTCCTGTAACATCAGCTTCTTGTGAACGATCATTTAGTAAATTGAAATTGGTTTTCAAACATTTGCGAAAAACGATGGGATATGATCGGTTGAATGCATTTATACTACTTTATTCTTCAAACGATAAGGTAGACGACATAAACATTCACGAACTCGTAGAAAAATTGTCGTTATTGAAACACCGCAGATTGAAAATTTAAATAGAATTGATCAACGAATAAGAGGAACTTAGAAATATTTGTCGTCCATTTCTGCGCAATATTAGTTTTAGTTACACATTCATGTACGTACCAAATGCTGTAATTATAATTTTTGCCAAATTATCTTCAAAGAATAAATTCCTTATATACTGACCTAGTTTTATCGAAGTAAATTTATTTCTACCGCAAATCTACATGCTGTTGGCAAATACACGAGGTAAGTCGGCAATTCAATGAAAATCATCCCCCATTATCGACACCCTCTCCACGCCCCTGAGCCCACTCATCAGTTAGTGCTAGAGCAAACGTTAATATGTAAAACAAGAAAAGAAGGAACAACAAAAAAAATCACGCAGTCCCAAAAAAAAGGTTAAAAACGATGATAAAACCGCAAGAGATAGTGAAATAATTATGAAAAGCAAAAAAAAAAAAGAGGGCATTCATCTAAAAATTTAGTGAAAAACAAAATTATAAAAAAAAAAGAAGATCTTTCTATAAGTAAGACAGAAAAAAGTTTTGAAAATAAGTAAAACCGAAAATAAAATTTCTATGTAAAAAGAAAAAAAGAAGCAAATGAGAAAAAAAAGAAAAAACGAAAAGTAAAATTTTTATCCACATTGTGCAAAAACAATTTTTTGTTGGCATAAATAAATTAACAAAAATTAAACAAGAATAAAATCTAAAAATAAGTCTTGGTACCAAAATTAAAGCAAGAGCAAGAGTATTCCATGGAAAGACAAAAGCAAAAGTCGTATTGCCAAAGGTACAAAACTGCTTGAGTAATATTTTCGACTTACTCGAACGACAAAATGCAGGTCTGAAAACCGATAAATTGGCGGTCATCAATAGAAACATTTTGAACGCGTGCTCCAAAGAAAATAAAGCGGTCCAGCTTTACGTGGATTCTGACAGTTTTATAAAGTTGATGAAAAAAAATATTTTTCAACTTTTGTAATTCGTCAGAAATTTGTGTTTTTGACAAGAAAAGAATTATATGTATAAAGAAATAAAACACAAGTTATAACTCTTCTCTCGAGATTGCAGAATGGGCCAATGATCTCCCCGAAAAAAGACGTTTTGTTGTTGTTATCTAAGCGTCCGCCTGTAACAACAAAAACTTCTGCCGTCTGCTGAAGCAATTTTCTATAAGCATCGCAAACTAAAGAAACTAGACTGTCTAGACTCTAGAGTGAAGCGGCTTCACTTGTAATTTTAAACTAACCCAAAAGATCTCTACGGCATGATGTCAAGTGGCCGACGCCATCCTAAAATAATAATTTTCAACCCGCGAAAACGTGGGTTTGAGTCTCACTAGTATAAGATATGTTAAGAACAATTGTTACCTCCAAGAACCTAAGATTCCCCATATAAACCCCATATTTTTGTAAATAAAATCAGTTCATAATTTAAATTCAACAAAACGAAGATTGGGTTTTTTGATTGTGGTTCTAAAATCCCTATACAGGTACAAGACTGCTTGTTTGACAACCGATAAATGGGCGGTCATCAATAGAAACGTTTTGAATGCGTTCTCCAAGGAAAATAAAGCGGTCGAGCTTTATATGGACGCTGACCGCTTAATTGAGTGGATAAAAATAAATGATTTTTCATAAAATATAAAAAACAATCGATATTGTAAGGGTTGTCAAATGTGTTCCATAAACAGAAAATAGGGCTGCAAGCTTTTAAAAAAAGTGATTTAATAAAGACAGGTAGGTAAATATTTACTAAAGCTACTCGAGATTTCAGTGTTGAAAAGAAGAAAAATTGGCTCAAGCTAGATTTCAGTGTTGTCAAACGCTATTTTTTATTTGGCGCGTTGTTTGCTCTGGCAGCCGAATATTGTATTTTGAACTATATTTGTTCTATAAAATCAAGAAATATTGTAAACTGAACAATATTTTCGTTTGTTGAAAATAGTGCGAACAAAAGATTCAAAAAGCCCGGGCATCTGACAACACTATCACAAAATTTGACAGTTTCTAGCCGAAATCAGCTACTATTAGCTAAAGCATAAATTTTTTTATTAATTATACAAAAACTACGAAATATTTCGCCAAGGCGCAGGTTGTGTTTGTGGAATTTTTATACCATACACCCATAGGGTAAAATGGTATATTAAAGTCGCCGAAATGTATGTAACAGGCAGAAGGAAGCTTCTCCGACCCTATAAAGTATATATATTCTTGATCAGGATCAACAGCCGAGTCGATCAAGCCATGTCCGTCTGTCCGTCCGTCCGTCTGTATGAACACGCAGATCTCAGAGGCTGTAAGAGCTAGAGCCACCAAATTTGGGATGTATACTCGTGTAGTATGTAAATGTATAGAGTTAATTGGAATTTCGGCCACGTCCCCTTGCGCCCCAGGAATTACATTAAACTGTTTTTCTTAAAAAGTATAATAGCTAGAGACATCAAATTTAGTTTGTATACTCGTTTAGTTAGCGCGCAGAAACAAATTGTTTAAACTTTTTGCCACACCCCCTTCCGCCCTAACAAAGCTAAAGTCACCAAATTTAGTATGTATACTGGCTTAGTGTGCGCGCAGAGTATACATCTTCTCATATTTTGCCACGCCCACTTCCGCCTCCATAATTTAGAAAAACCCGATTTGCTTCTGTAGTTTTTTGACTGGAAAGCAGGGCCTGATGAGCGCAGAAGGGGATATTGAAATACCGTAATTCGTCAGTCGTGAATCAGGTCAAGACGACTCGAAACCTCCAAGTGGTGCTTCCTGGGTACTGTTGAATTTCAGCAGTAGCTAATTCGAGCGGCGGGGTTTACCCATTTCCTGTTTGGCGGTGACAAAAATGGCTAGTAGTTTCGACTGCGAACAGCCGACCGGAACTGTGATTCGGTACTACGGGATGGGCTAGTTTGCCCACTAGCCCTTTGTGGTTGGCCCCCTTGTGGGAGATCGTAGTGGCTGTGGTTTAATACCCAGAGGTGGGTATGAGATGAATATCTCAATTCGTGGAGTTGCGGCCACACAACCGGGTGCTGCACCCAAAGACCAGCAGAGGTTTTAGGTCGGCCTCGCCCCACCCAACACATTCGCTGATATTATCGGTTTATCACCGATCGCTCATCCCATTTCTCCGGCAAACCAAACTACTCAATATACATCATCTTTTCTCAATCGCTTATAATAATTTTATAAAATGATAGGGTAATTTAATTAATTCCAATTTTTACGCGCTCATCGAGACATCACTCTGTCTTCAATGCCACTCTGTATTCGGGCAACAAAAAGAACAAAAAAAATATAAATTTGATAATTTCTCCTTTGCATTTTTTTTTTTAGACGCCAACCTGACCATAGGGGACCTACCTAAAAAAGAACTCTTCTTTTACGATAAGGACTACGTGCAGATTACACCTATTGGAGTTTAAGTGGGACTAATACGTTACGACAAGAGATGTGGCGGCGGCACGTTTTATAAGAATAAGATTAATTATAATAAAAAAAGAACAAACGATATTAATAATATTGAGACCCGATATTGGCAAGCAAAAAAAAAAAAACGAGGCTCATTCGAGCGATTAAATAAAAACAAATAAATAAATAAAATAAATAATTAATTGAGCAAATGAACAATTAAGTAAATGAATAATTGAATAAATAAATGTATAAATGAATAGGATAAGGTTATATGAATAAATAAATAGTTATGTATGATTTAGGCAATAAATTAGCTCTGTATGAGTATATAATATATATGTATATAAAAACGAGGACGATAAAATAGATGGGGGATTACAATTTTAAAATAAATCGGTCTTGTAGGGAATGTATCCCGTGACGGCCTCTGTGGAAAATTTAGGTTAACTTGTATTCAGGCTGGACCTCCCTCTTCTTTTTTTAATTCGTAATCTTCTCCTGTAGGCGGAACATGTGGTGGTCAAACGGCCATGGAGAATCTTCATAATTATGTGGGAAAATAAAAAGCTTGGCCAGGCCCCGAAAATATGCGACCTGGCCTCTGATGACTGCCGATTTGGTTGGCCCCTCTATCTTGTCCAATCCCGTATGGGCATATACCCAGGATTTTGCTTCCCTCTTGGAAATAATTCACTGTATAAAATTTTTCTGGATTCTCACATCACGTTTTTCTTCTTTTTTTTTTCTTTCTAGGCTCTCGCCCTAATCGACCACTCTCGAGAACTTCTTCGACCGATTTGACCTTCATCTGTCCCGACTATGCAGACCAGAAACAGTCGCAACTCCGAAATCCTCTCTCTCAGATTTAAAAAGCCGGGCTACCGATCTTCTCATTTGTTACCCGCTCCCTTACCCGTTTGAGGGGAAAAATTTCCTACCTTCCTGTCTCTATTTCCCAACACTACATAGAATTTCCCGACTCATCGATAACCATAAACAAAACAACACACCAGCCATAACAACACACGGGCATATTTGTGGATTGTCGCTATATATGACCGTGAAAAATGGCTCTACGCGGACTACAATCAACTCGGGATGTCACACGACAGCGCTCCTAGGACCAGCTACGACACGCCCAACGAGGGAAAACGCCCACACACACAGAGACTGAGGAATGACTACGCCATGCCCTGGATTGACCATTTCCCACCGCCGGAATCAGGTGAGTACTTGAAGTATCTATTGCCTCAGTTCGCTGACCGTATAAATTTGCTTTCAGGTAATCACTCACATCTTTGACCCTCCTCACTGTTTCAAATCCTTCGCATGATAAATGCCGCTAGGTTTCCCTTCGAGCGTCTCGGTTTCGTACATATTGTTACCAACAAGGCTTCTTATTCGGCATTTTAGATACTTGCGCGCAAATTTCGCATTAAAATTTTTCTCAAAATTGCTTAAAATTAAATTTCGTCTGTACTCTTTCTGTCCAGGCCGAAATTGCACCTCCCTTGACCGTCGGTTATATGACAACGCGCTTTTATCATGAGCGACTCTTAGCCTCTTTCGGACCTCGTCCCTCATTAGCGCCATTTTGGTTTCACGACTCGCAACATTTAGGTCATGATCTTCCAATGACTTCAGCTTTCGTGCCAGTTGATAGTCTGCTCCATTTGTGAACATGTTTTGGACAAAAAGGGCAAAATAAGGTGACACTCCCGTGGATTGATGCACCGCCCCTCTCAAGCTGCATTCGATTTCGCTGAGATATAGGTCCCAATCCCGATGATCATCGTTTAGATAAGCCCGGATCGCGTTCAACACCGACTGGTTGACTCTTTCGGCCGCGTTGGACTGAGGTGAATATACCGCAGTGCGGAGGTGCTTTACGCCATATTCCCGCAACAATTGTTTGAACTGTTTGGACACAAATTGTTTTCCGTTGTCGCTATGCACCAGTTCCGGCACCCCGAATTTGTGGAAAATTTCCCGTTTGAGGAATTTCAGCACGCCGTTCCCTGTAGCTTCCCGCATTGCGTGCAGAAACACGAATTTCGAAAAGTGATCCACAACCACTAACACGTACGCGTGACCTCCCCTCGACCGGGGGTATTTCCCCAAGAAGTCTATATAGATCTTCTGGAATGGCCGATAGGACTTCACTTCAGCTCCTATTCCTGGCTTCGGCCCACAATTGGTCGACTTTGTTTCTTTGCACACTCGGCAGTCCCGAACATAGGCCTTCACCTGAGCCACCATTCCTGGCCAGTGATACCTTTGACGAAGAATTGATAGTCTTCGCGATTCCCCCATGGCTTCGGATCGTGGGCTCCTGCGCCTGTGCCACCAAAGTTGTGGTCAATGCCGGAGGTATCCACAATCTCCATCCACCATCCAAGATCTCAGGGCGGCAATGATGCGCGGATGCCTTTTTAAAAATATATCCTTCCTCCACCATGAGGTCTGGAAGCTTTTCTTGGTTGGCGAGGACTTTCTGCAGCAACTCCTTATATTCAGGGGAGTCAAACTCTGTAGTCTCCAAGCCCAGGATAGAGTCCACTCCAATTTCCTCTACCATCCTAGGTAGGGCGTCTGCCACAACGTTTTCTGACCCCTTTCGGTGAACGATTTCGAAATCGAAAGCTTGCAGTTTTAGTGACCATCGTGCTAATCGACCATTCAGGTCTTTCAGCGACATTAGCCACCTCAGACTCGAATGGTCCGTGATGACCGTGAACGGCATCATCTCTACATACGGCCTAACTCGTTTGATCGCCATAATCGCCGCTAGACACTCCTTTTCAGTAACGCTGTAATTCCGCTGGCATTTATTCAATTTGTACGAATAGAATTCGATGGGTCTCTCACCTCCATCTGGATCTTCTTGGAATAGTACCGCACCTATTCCAATATTCGAGGCGTCACACTGAATACAAAACCTTTTTCCGAAATCGGGATGACTAAGAACTGGCGCTGTTGTTATCGCTTCCTTTAAGCGTCTTACCGCTTCTATAGCTTCGTCGGTCATATGGAACTTTCCATTCTTTTTAAGAGTGTCCGTGATTGGAGCAGCCAACTCTGCGAAGTTCTGTATGAACCTCCGGTACCATCCCACCGTGCCCAAGAAACTTCGCACTTCCCGAACACTTCTTGGAGTGATCAACTTCTGGATCGCCTCCACTTTCCGGGGGTCCGTTCTTAACACGCCTGCTCCGATGATGAAGCCCAGATATCTTAATTCTTTGTGACAGAAGTTCGATTTCTTTAAGCCGATGGTCAAGCCGGCCGACTTTAAACAGTCTGCCACCTGCTGTAGGTCGCCTAAGTGGGATTCGCAATCAGGTGTGACTACCAACAAGTCATCCAGATAAACGAATACCTTTTTCCTGAGCCTAGCTGGTATCACCTGATCCATTAGCCGGCATAAACTTTGGCCTGCATTACAGAGTCAGAAAGGCATTACCGCAAACTGGTAGAGTCGTCTTCCAGGGACTGTATAAGCAGTAACAGGACGACTTTGCTCTTCCAACTCAATCTGCCAGTATGCGTGCTTTAGGTCGACACTGCTTATATATATAGTCTCTCCAATTCGACTCGGAATACCATCGATTTGCTGTAGCGGATAGGCATCTTTTTATGTGGCCCGATTGATTTTCCGTGCATCGAGGCACAACCGGTTTTTTCCAGGTTTCAATGCCAATGTCACTGGATTGCTCCAAGCGGTCTCGCTCTCTTCAATGACTCCAAGCCGCAACATTTCATCCAATTCGTCATAAATTAAGCGTTGTTTGGCTGGAGACACGGGATAATGCCTCGATTTCACTGGTACCGTTCCTTTCAGTAGCTCGATCCGATGCTTCATGCGCGCTGTCCGCCCTAATCCTTCTTTTTCGTATGAAAGAAAGGAATCTTTTACCGCTTGTAGTCTAATCTGCTGCTGCTCCGATAGCGCGTGTGGCTCTTGTCCCAGTTCAGAGATTGGGTTCGGCTCCTGTTGTCTACCGCTGACATCTGCTGGAAACATTTCCCGGGCTATGCCGAATGCCTTCCAAAAATCCACCCCTAGATAAGCCGTTTGCTGTAGACTCGGGCACAGATAAAATAATATACTGCGCGCTATTCCTTTGAAGCTGGCCTCCACGCGCACCTGGCCAATAATCCGGTTCATTTGGCCACCAGCACTTGTTACTGAAGCTAGATATGGGGTCCTTTGAGCACCAGTTGTTCAACCAGCTCTCGACATCCCTTTCCTAAAACGCTTACGGAGGCCCCTGAATCCAATAATCCTTGTATGACCTGTTCTCCAATGGCCACGTCGGCATATGCTCTCGGATCGGACCTTTCTTCGGACACCACAGCTGCAGTAGTCAATCGAATTGTCTCTCGCTCCTATCTCCTTTGTCGAAACCTTTCTCGAGCCTTAAGAACTCGCCTAGATAGAGTAGTCATGCCCTCCTAGCGAGTTCACCTGAAAAATTTTGTTCCTGGCTTCCAGGTATAGCCTCATTCGCTCTTCAAAAGGTTTCCCAAATCCACTTATTACCGACGAAGACTCAATATTTCGGACTAGTTTGGACGGTTCGATATCGTTTCGTTGGAACGGGACTCCGCCACTCTCGCCTCGCTCCTTCTCGAGTTTCCCGGATGACATTTGGGGCATCTGGGCATTACGGTATTTGATCGTCCACATTTGTAGCAGAAAATTCACAATCCTTGTAGGCGTGGCCAGATTTCTGGCATTTCCAACAAACCAAAATCCGTTGAGCCAATGAGTCCGTCATTGCCTCTATGGAAACCGATGTGAATATTGGTTCACCGCCGAGTTCTGCAACTGGCTCGTATAGATCCTCAACATGCCCGGTTCGGAAATCCTGGCGACGGTTTGCCGGTGCTCGGCTGAAACCGCTCTGTTTTGCCAACTCGTCAGCGAAATTTCTCTCTACATCGCGACATTACTCGCGAAGATGGTCGACAGTGTAAGCCCGTATAGGGTACACTAGATGCTTCCATGACTCTCTCAGATTTTTTTTATTGTCTTCACGACCCAGTCTTCCGAGAGTGGCGATTTTATTCCGGCCCGTAGCCTCCGCATTGCCCGGAAAAATTAATCCAAAGACTCGCCTGTTTTGTGCCCCCCTTTCCATCATGTCTTGGATTCTCTCGTAGTCACATCTAGTATCACAATACTGGTCTTCCATCGCAGCCTTCAGCGATGGCCAGTCCGGTGGTGGTTTCGTCCGCATTTGCAGCCAATGCCACTCTGACGCTTCGTCCGACAGCAATTGGTGAAAGTCTCCGAGTGTTTCCTCCCACGGCGTGTTGTAGTGTCTCTGGAGGTGTTCCAACGCACTGTGAGGAACATTTATTTGACAATAATGTTCCACACAACAACATGTTCGATCGAACCACATACGACCAACAGCAATTTCGTCACAGCGGGAAGATGCGTGGGAGGCAGAGAACAGAAAAATCAACGGCTGGAGAGCATACGCACAAGAGAGAGGGCTGCGATGCTCCAATCACAAGAGGGCATGGACCGATTAAGAGAGAGTATGCATGAACTTTGAGAATTCAGCAATACCAGCGCGGCACACATGAACTTTGAGAATGCGTGTGCCGATTGAGAGCGGGTACCGGTGGATGGAGCGCGCTCTATGAGGCTGAACAAGCAGAGAGCCACAAAAGACCAAAGTGAGGGCGAAGCATGTCCAACGGGGGGGTAGTGGCGGGCTGTGTGCATATCAAGTAAAGCCAATATCGTAGATCAAGTTCGATGGGCAAAGGGGGGTATGTGCAAGCCGAAGAAAGGGGAATTGGGTATTGGGGAAGCCCTGTCTAAAAGGCGAATAACATATTGATGACGTAGACAAATGATTTTAGTTTATGTTGAAATAAATTAACTAAAACCAAATAAACGAAAATTAATATGTTGTTCACATAAAGCAAACGGCCATATAGAAAAGCAACCATGCCAAAAATTGAGAGAACGAGCACACAAGGAGAAGGACTTTGGAGAAAACAGCGTCGCCTAGCAACGAGAGAGGACATGCGACCAGAGCAATAAACTAGAAAAGGATGGAAGCCCGCATAGCAACAGAGGTGCTATTTGGGCAGAAAGTGGATGCGGCTGCGCAAAGGACTTGTACGGGACTTTCACCACGCATAGCAACAGCGTGGATGAAAGCGATGGGCCGATGGAAATTCACCGGCTGTATAGCGGTATCACACCAAGTGATTCTGGAGGCCCAGGAGGCCCATATAAGGCGAGCAGCAAGTCAGAACATTTATCAAGTCGTCGAGTCAAGATCAAGCAATCAAGTCATGGAGTCCTGATCAACAACAAGCGAAGCAACAAATCTCTTTTGGCCTTACGAGTAACCTTAAGAATATTTGGCGCATAGCAATCTACGAGTGCGAGCAAGTCATCGAGTTATAAGGCCTTACGAGTAACCTTATAGACTCATTAAACAACCACAAAAATCTAAATATAATTACAACAAGTACACAGCCAATACAAAACATCAACCCGAATCAGTGTAAAATCATATCTAAGCATTTAACCAAAAGTCTAAAGCAGTTATATACATGAATTATTGTGTCGTGATTTCACTGGGGCACAAATTAAAATTTGTTGTGCCGAACCTCGCCCTAAAGATTGAAATTATCCTGAAGGACGACAAAGGAACGTTACCACATCACCTGCCATTTGGCGATGGGAACGAACATCCTCCGAGAATGGTCCGCGACTCGGTAACTAGATGGTCTGTTTTTCTGGGGAAGTAGATGTGGTTGGTTGTTCCCCCTGTCGACGTCCGCTTATGCCCGTTGTTCACTTTGCCTCATCTGCTGATACGTTCTATAGCATTGGTGACCCGGCAACGCTGTGGACGCTGATATGCCAGCTCCGGGTAACGGTAACGGTTGGTTGCTGGAATGCCAGTTCCCTCTGTGAAGTTGGTCCCAACCGTTTGCCTGGAGTCCGGTCCCACTCACCGGCGCAGTTCCCATATTTGGGGCTTCACCCGCCATACGCTGTGGATTTTTCCTTGTACTGGATCGGGCCACGTGTCGCACGGATATGCTGGTTGTTCTCCCCCATATGGACGGCCCCAGGCTGTAAAATCTGTGTCATACCCGAACGTCTGGACCCTATGGACGACCCTTTTCTCACCTCTAGACGATCCAATAGTTTCTCGAAGCCTTCTTGCAGACTTTTATCTACTCTACGGCTCACGAAGTCGGTCATCTCCTGCCTCATCTGAGTGTGACACTGCTGGACCGCCGCTTCGAGCTGTCTAATTGATACTGCCGCATACGCCTCGGCATTATCCCGGGAAAACTGTTCTTGTATCGGATCGAGGCCCATATTCAAAGGAGCGCTTACTGGAGTCGCTACATCATTTAAAGATAGCCGCCTTGGGATAGCCTCTTGAGAAAAACGCGTATCCCGCTGTCCCATTCCCACCAGCATCTGAGCTGCTGTTAGGGTGGAGCAGTTGGGAGGCTGGTTATTGGATTCATCGGCATTCATCATTCCTATTTAACCTACTTTTTGTATTAATTTAAAATTACTATCCTTATATATTTATGTCTAATCTTTACTCCCTTCTCCTTTTTTTTTTTTTTTTATTCACCAATATACTTTCTCTTTATTTATTTAGACCTTGACTGATTCTCGTATCTATGCCGGAAAAAATGGGAATCTAGTGAGAAACCGACGGACACACTCCCCGGGATGAGACTGACCAATTCATCTATGCCAGCCTTTTACGTTGAACGTCTTGTGCGTTTGACCGAGAAGTATTACTAAACAAATAGTAGGTCGTCGACTGTTCAGGTCATCAATCGTAAATTTGATGACCGACAGTCAAGAACCTGACCAGTTCAAATTTGTGATGAAAATCTATTTGCTTTCAGGTGACCGTGCTCTTTCGATGACGTACCAGGAGGATGCAACGTATTACGCTATGTAAACGGATCACCCCCCTGATGACGGGACGCTACTGTAAACTTAATCAAAGTCTAAGGCCGCCCGTGTTATACGCTCGTTAGTTCCACTTGGCTACCACACTAATAGAAACCATCACTTAAGCTTAGACAACATGACTAACATAATTCCACATACTAACTACACCTAACATTGTCCAACTATCCCAGCAATCGTATCTTCTACTCAAGGATTTGAGGCTAATGCTACCTCCGGGCGAATCGCTGGCGCGTTATATCGCCTGTGCGATGAGTCCGGCTACTTTTTACTTTCTTCATTAATTTTTACTGATATCTCACCTGTTTGTTCCAGATCGACATGATTCCATCAGAGCACGCTCGCTAATTACAGACGACTTCTTCCGTTGTAATGCCGCCGTGGCTGATAAAAAAATTTCGATCTGGAGCCATCAGGTACTAGACAATGTTCGGTCTGTTCTCCGCTTTCCTAGACACCGGGTTCCCGCCTATCCCGGTAATAGACGAGCATCCTTAGCAGCAACGAAACAAAAGGGACATTGTAAGCTAACACTATCGTTCCAGAAACTCTGATTTTTACCGATCGTTAGAACGTTCTTCATTTTTGTGGGCTCGGACCCATACGTTCCTCTCCCCAAAAATGAATAGCTTGTTCGATGAAAACCGAATTTCTGTTGATTCCAATTGGGCGCCATTTATTGTTATGACCTTACCTGGTCCTATGCGCGTCGATAACTCGAAGAGGCTCGCCGGCTAGCTATAATCGGGTCGTCGGATGCGATATCCCTGCTTCTTTCGCGCACAGCAATAAAAAAATGTATCAAACACAATCCAGGGCACATCATTGAGGACGACATCCACTG
Organism: Drosophila tropicalis; assembly: GCF_018151085.1. Lineage (NCBI taxonomy): Eukaryota > Metazoa > Arthropoda > Insecta > Diptera > Drosophilidae > Drosophila > Drosophila tropicalis. The sequence goes on along the minus strand of NW_027172644.1, from coordinate 61,788 downwards.
GAGACTGTTACTGAGGACTAAAATAAATATTACTACATATGCTTTGACCACTATGCACACACATACGCTTCACGCACATCGGGTTGGGGATCTCGCCTCGGGCTTCGAATTGATCCCGGTATACCCACCCTTCCTGGCAGTTTTGGTATCCTACTGCCCCATTTAAACATATTCGCTGATATTATCGGTTCATCACCGATCGCCCATTCCATTTCTCCGGGTATTACTCACCCCTCGATATTGGCAAACAAAAAAAAAAAAAAACGAGGCTCATTCGAGCGATTAAATAAAAACAAATAAATAAATTAAATAAATAAATAATTGAATAAATAAATAATTGAATAAAGAAATAATTGAATAAATAAATAGATAAATAATTAGGATAAGGTTATATGGATAAATCAATGGTTATGTACGATTTAAGCAACAAATTGGCTCTGTATGAGTAGATATATATATATATATATAAAAACGAGGACGATAAAATAGATGGGGGATTACAATTTTAAAATAAATCGGTCTTGTAGGGAATGTATCCCGTGACGGCCTCTGTGGAAAATTTAGGTTAACTTGTATTCAGGCTGGACCTCCCTCTTCTTTTTTTAATTCGTAATCTTCTCCTGAAGGCGGAACATGTGGTGGTCAAACGGCCATGGAGAATCTTCATAATTATGTGGGAAAATAAAAAGCTTGGCCAGGCCCCGAAAATATGCGACCTGGCCTCTGATGACTGCCGATTTGGTTGGCCCCTCTATCTTGTCCAATCCCGTATGGGCATATACCCAGGATTTGCTTCCCTCTTGGAAATAATTCACTGTATAAAATTTTTCTGGATTCTCACATCACGTTTTTCTTCTTTCTTTTTTTTTCTTTCTAGGCTCTCGCCCTAATCGGCCACTCTCGAGAACTTCTTCGACCGATTTGACCTTCATCTGTCCCGACTATGCAGACCAGGAACAGTCGCAACTCCGAAATCCTCTCTCTCAGATTTAAAAAGCCGGGCCGATATTCTCATTTGTTACCCGCTCCCTTACCCGTTTGAGGGGAAAAATTCCCTACCTTCCTGTCTCTATTTCCCGACTCATCGATAACCATAAACAAAACATCACCCCAGCCATAACAATTGAATGCCAGAATCATTGTAGTTCTATTTGGAATATGTTTGTTATAGTCCCAGTACCCAATAGCGTAACGTTTTCGAGAAAATTGTCAAAATATAGGGGTACCTTTTGCCCGCAAATTTTGTTCAAAGCCAATTCGCTCAGCCATATGACTCAATTCGCCACTCAATATAAGTCACAAAATGTATGAAAAAATGGGCTGACTTTGTTGGGCAAAAACAAGCTTCAAAAAACACGGCTCAATAAAGATTGAATGCCAGAATTATTGGAGTTCTATTTGGAATATGTTTGTTATAGTCCCAATACCCAATAGCGTAACGTTTTCGAGAAAAGTGTCAAAATGTAGGGGTACCTACAGCGGGAAAATATGTTTCCAACATTTCGCCGCTCAGACTCGAGCGTCGCATCGCTCGAATATCGGGATTATCCAAATACAGGTTCGCTCAAATACGGGGGTTTGGTACAGTGCGACTGCACCAATAAATTGATTTTAGTTAATAAGAATTTTTGAGAAACAAGATTCAAGATATAATATATACTTATGTAGACTTTACTAGAAAATTTAAATAAAGTTAATAAAATATGTAATTGTTAAATCTGGTTTTATGTTTACATATGCATACATGTATGTATGTACATATGGCCTTGCAATTGCAAAGAAATTTGCTGCAAACACATATGGCTTGCACCAATGTATGACCATTTGTATCACCATTGTTTTTTCATAGTTTATTTCTTTTAGCGGGACATAAGTCAAGATTAACTTTTTAAAAATTCGTTTGTTTTGTTATACATATATGTACATATAATAATTGGCAAGACTTGTAAAAGCTTACAAATGTTTCGTGAGATTTTTTCAATGTACCCCTGATCAGCTGCGGGCTTTCAAAGTGAACAGATATTTGCACTTTTTAATCTTTCTTGGTTGATCTTCAACTTAAACAAATTAAAACAAATTGGCGCACTTACTTTTCTTATCGTCTAGAAAAGGTATGAATTGAATAAAAAAAATAATTTTGTGGCCAGTATAATATTCATGTGTAGCAAAATAAATGTGTTTGAAGTATGTTGTTTTAACAAGTACGGTTTTGGGCCTTATACTAACATCTCTGAACTATAACTTACTTTATTCAATCTTATTTAAGCTAGTATAAGCATTTATGTATCGTGTGAGTCCTTGTGATTTTAACGTGTTCAAAATGGTAGCCATCTGCGACCATCTGCTAAGTTTATTACACTTTTTAGGTTCTATGTCGGTCTCAAAGCGCATGCTATATAGCACTTGGCTTGGCGAAAATATCGCCACAAAAAAAGTTATTGCTTTAAAAGAACTAATATTTGATGCAATTTTAAAAAACAGAAACCTTTCAAAAAAGGAAATCACCAAAAAAATAACAAACTTTGTAAGCAGGCTTACAGAAAAATGGAAGGCATGCCATTACAACAAATCAGTCTTCGAAAAAAAAAATCAGAAATGGCTTGATGATTCGCTTTTTTTTGTATAATATGACGTCTAGTTCACACATGGGTCGACCCAAGAAGGATTTCGGTGATCTCTTCCCTAAAGTACAGACCAGAAAAGTGTCAAGCCTTGTAAAGGAAACCACGTGCGATGAGTTAATGGTGGCAACAAGCACTAGTCTGTATAAACCCGGAATGCGAACCGCATCAAAAATCGTTACAGAGCTTAATGGAAATCAGACGGCAGGACAAAAAATTAAAAAGTCATTGGACGCACAAGCACAATTGCTGTATACATGGAGCATACGTACAAGCTAATGCGATGTAGTGCTGAGCAGATGAATGCTGATTTAATAGTGGCAATACGAACAATGGAAATACCGCCAGACGGTTTTTTAGCCAACCAAATTTAGTGGCCGGTATTACTGGAGTTAGCGAAGCTCTAATATATAGGTTTAGTGTTATACTAAGGGTAATGGCTTGTGGATATCAAGTCAATACTGATTTATTCAGCTCATGTGCCATTGAAACAGCTGAAATGTATGTCGACAAATATCCATGGTTTTACATGCCGTCATCTGTACACAAAGTTTTAATACATGGAGCGGACATCATCAACAATGTGGGACTTCCTATTGGTATATTGTCCCAAGAAGCACTTAAAGCCAGGAATAAGGATTTAAGGATTAAAGCATTCCCGTAAGGACAAGAGGAGCAATACAATGGAAGATGTTATGAATGGACTACTTGTTTCATCGGATCCTCTTATAACGACTCTCTCCAAAACAACATAAGCCACTTTCAAAAAAATTAATTTGGACAAAACCGTTTTAGGATTGCTAAATAGGTGTAAAGAATCTATTAGTGACTCCGATTCATCTGGTTGCGATTAATTTTTTTTTTGAAATATATTATAAATATGTTAAATATCTTAAATTAAAATTTTGAATGGAATATGTCTTCATTTACGCAAGTTGCTACTAAAGTTCCGCTAGATGGGCAGCCTGGCCCACTGCGCCCTGTAGGAACGTATCATAAAATGCGCCCTAATAAAATTACGAAAAAACAAATGTCCCGACACGGGTCCGAACCTCCGCTCAACATTTGCTCCACTGACAAGCTATTAGCTATCAGCACCAAACGACCTTTATCTAATAAAGTTGTCCTTTTTCCCACAAATTTTGTTCAATCTCAATTCGCTCATCCATCTTTTCAATTTGCCACTCATCACATGTCATTTCGCCCTATTTGGCGCCATACAAAATTCAAATGAAATCTTTTAAATATAATGACCAAAAGCAAGAGATTATGGGACTGGTTCACTATGAAGATCATGGCAAAATATTTGGACAACTTTCAAGATTACTTTCAATCAAATATTCAAAGTCGACTCAAAAAGTTCGATAACCATTCAAAATATCGATAGACAAAGTATCGATAATGAATAGCTTTCGATAAATGGCAAGCATAGAATGTGCTCTAATCATTTTCAACCATAACGGCAAAGAATGAATTTCATATTCCAAAATTGTGCAAGTATTTTTGGATTTTTTTGTCCTTTTAATAAGAAATATGGACTAATTCTTATTATTTGCTGGAGGAGACGTCATTGTTAACTTAGATTTGTATATATTAAAATTTCTTATATTATTTGTTTAAGATTATCGGAATTTCTACCACTGTATTTACATTAACATGTTCTAAAAGCTTCTGTTACATGGCTCATGAAGAGCTTCTAACTCATGAAAACGAAATATAAGAAAGACTTCTTTCTGGAATTCGAAGAGGAGAAGACTTAATTTTCCTTACTCCACTCCACATGCTATTGAGCATTGGAGTTTTGTACCATCTGCAACTGGGCAGATCAAACATTGGCGACCGTGACAGGACATTGCACTTCGCAAGTCCCAACATAAAAACTTAAAAACTATATAAAGTCGTTTATTCGTTCATTATATTGCATTCATCGTTACATCATCTTGGACAGTCATCATTGGACTTTTCAGCGTACATCATCATCACATTCATCATTGGACTTCTTCATCGTTACATAGTCATCTTGGATAGTCGTCATCGGACTTCTTCATCATTGGCATTTGCAAGACATCATCGTGGACATTTACGTGGAGCCCTATCATAACCTAAGTCAACTTGAGTGTGTAAATTTACAGTATCTATTTCCACTCAAATTTTGACTCAATTACCACTCATTAGCGATCGTAAAGCTTTCACATGCTTTACACTCACATGTAAAACACTCGTAAGCTTTAACACGTGCTAAGTATTAAGCACAGCGGAGTAAGTACTCAAACTCATATCTCAAGATGATTATGTAACGATCGTTTCTCTAAACGATCTACATATTAAAGCTCACTTATTAAGCTCTTGAGTGAAACTTAATGCATTTGAGTGTTTTTATTAAAACTAGAACTCGTTTAGCTCACGTTTAATTCATTTCTAACTTGCTACATTTCTTTCGTTAAGGGCCCAAAATGTCTCCACCAAATGAAACGCAGCTTCTACCTCTCAGACAACAACGGAATCAACTGCAATCTAACATTCAAAGTTTAAGAGCTAGAATCGATCTTGAAAATGACCCTATTATATTAGATTGTCAGTCTCAAATTATTGAGTCGTATTTTAAACAAGCATTACAAGTTCTAACCAATATTGAGAAGCTAGATCCAGCAGACGCGAATCGGGCAGAGATAGAAGATCTTTTTATCGAAACAAAGGCAATCATATTACGGCGCATTGGCGCAAGTAAAAAGGAAAAACCAGAAGAACTTAGTTTCTTTAATTCATCGACTTATCATGGGGGACATCATAATCGGCTTCCATCCCTCAAATTACCTAAATTCGACGGCAAATATGGGGAATTCCAAAAATTTATTACTTCATTTACAAATATGGTACATGAAGACAACTCATTGTCCAATGTTGACAAATTTAACTATCTAATAAGTTGTCTATCTGGCCAAGCTGTAAGCGTAGTCTCGCCATTTCAAATATCAGACGAAAATTATCCCAAGGCCCTAGAGCGCCTCAACGAGCGATATGACAAGAAAGTTCTTATTTTCGTAGAACATATTTCAAGTTTATTTAACATTGCTAGCATGAAAAAGGCAGACGCTGTTACCCTACGTACAATTTTGGATACGGTTTCAGCTCTATGCGGATCATTGTTGTCTCTTGGGTCTGAAGCTGATGTATTAAACGCAGTACTTATTCACATTGTTATGGCAAAAATTGATCTTGAATCCAAACAAGCATACGATCGGGTTCAAGAATATGATAAATTGCCAGACTGGGCCGACTGTTATCAAATTCTCAGTCGACACTGTCAATATTTGGAAGGGTATCTGCGAAACCGACAAGAGGAAAGACCCGTCAGAGACAAACTTCATAGTACTTCAAAGGTATTTGTTGCTGCCCAAAGTAGATGCATTCAATGTCAGTCAACTGAGCATAGGTTAGCATTCTGTCCAGTTTTTATTTCGCTACCTTTTATTGAGCGATTTAAGATTGTTACAACAGCGTCACTTTGTTTAAATTGCCTCAATAAGGGTCATCCAGCCTCAAAGTGTCCTTCATTGAATAGATGTCGTCATTGTGGAGGTTTACATCACACAAACATGCATAAGGATTCAAACGTCCAGGGAAATTATCAACTAGATGGACCTTCTATTCATCATCAATCGCAACAAATCATTCATAATACACATGACGAAAGTAAAACATTTGCAACATCAATGTTGACTCGCCACGCTCGGCGGGGATTACTTCCAACAGCAATAGTTCTTATTCAAGACAAACTTGGTGAGTTTCAGCTCGCAAGAGCATTACTTGATTCGTGCTCTGAGCTTACCTTTATAACTGAAGAATTAGCGAAAAGGCTTCAGCTTCCGTTTCGTTACGATCATTATGAGATTGCTGGAATCGGTGAATTACGTACACATATGAAACATTCCGTATCTACCAAAATTCGTTCAAGAATATCTCCAGATGAATGGAATATGGAGTTTATCGTGACTAAATCTATATCTCTACCTCAGCCTGAAAAGAGACTAGATGTGTCAAATTGGGCCATTCCCAAAGAAATTGAGTTAGCCGACCCATTCTTTTATACGCCCGGAAAAGTAGATCTATTGCTTAGCGTAAAGGAGTTTTTTGATCTACTTAAAACTGGTAAAATTAGTTTAGGAATTGGTCTTCCTCATCTAGTGGAAACTGCATTAGGATGGATCGTCGGGGGTAAGATTGCTGAACCTCAATCAACTCAACAATACACTTGTAATTTAACGCAACGGCAGGACCTTAACATATTATTAGAAAGGTTTTGGAAAATGGATGAAATACATGGAATTCAAAATAAAGATATTTCGTTAACCTCAGAAGAACAAGCATGTGAAACTCACTTTCAGGTGCACACACAATTCCTGGATTCAGGGCGCATACAGGTTCGGTTGCCTTTCAAGGAATCTCCTGAACAACTTGGAGACTCGTTGTCCTGTGCAACAAGACGTTTTCTTCAACTCGAAAGACGGCTTGCATCTCAACTCGATTTTTTAGATGAATATCTTAAGTTGAATCACATGGAGGTAACTTCGTTAGATAATTTGCAATCGGGAAATCATTACATTCTTCCTCACCATTGTGTACTTAGACCGCAGAGCTCATCAACTAAACTTCGCGTAGTATTTGACGCTTCGTCTAAATCATCATCAAATATATCATTAAATGATATTCTCATGGTTGGTCCTACTATTCAACAAGATCTAATCCTAACATTACTCTCGTTTCGTTTGTATCGCCATGCTATTACAGCTGACATAACAAAAATGTACAGACAATTTCTCGTCGCACCTGAGGATAGAAGTTTCCAACAAATCTTGTGGAGAAAGTCACCGCAAGAACCTATTCAATTATTTCAATTGAATACTGTTACCTATGGGATGTCGTGCGCTCCATTTCTCGCAATCAGGTCCTTAAAGTTTTTATCAGAGACGTATAAGGAGTTGTTTCCAATTGGAGCTGCTGTATTAGCTGAGGATATGTACGTCGACGATCTAATTTCTGGAGCTGACTCAATCGAAGAACTCAATGCTAAGACGAATGAAGTTACCAAATTGCTCTCAAAGGCAGGCTTAGAATTGACAAAGTGGAATTTTAGTGGGGCACCAACAGATTATGAATATAATCTCAATATTGACAATAGTGATGTCACCAAGGCTCTTGGCATGTCGTGGCTGCCAACTGAAGATCTTATATTATTTCGATTTGATCTTCCATTAACTGCAATACCAACAAAACGAAAAATAGTATCGATCATGGCCAGGCTCTATGATCTGCTAGGATTATTAGCGCCAGTCGTAGTACGCTACAAAATCTTGATCCAAGACTTGTGGATCGAGCGCTTGGACTGGGACGACCCGTTGCCAGAGATCTTACGGACTAGATGGCAACAACTTGAAGCTGATTTATCTAATCTTGACATGGTTCGAGTAAATCGATTTGTTAATACATCACCAAAAAATAAGTGTGAAATCCATGGATTTTCGGATGCCTCAAATCGAGCGTATGGATGTTGCATATACGCAAGGGTTTTGGACAACGGAAAATATGTAACTTCATTGATCATTTCGAGATCGAGAGTTGCGCCCACTCAATCGCAAAGCATACCTCGTTTAGAGCTTTGTGCTTCCGTTTTACTCTGCCAAACATGGACTAAAATCAAACACAAATTAAACTGTCTTGTCAGCAAAACATATTTTTGGACAGATTCAACTGTCGTTCTCCATTGGATTAAAATGCACCCATCAACTCTAAAATGCTTTATTGCCAATCGCGTATCAACCATACAAACTCAATCGCAGGATATCATTTGGAGTCACGTGCCTGGAAAGGATAATCCAGCCGACATTGTTTCACGTGGCTGTGCAGCGCGCGATTTGATGCAGACAATTTGGTTTCATGGACCAAGGTTCTTAACACTTAATGCATTACATTGGCCGAAATCTGAAAGAAAGACAGATTTCGAGCCCAAAGAATTAGAATTGCGAAACACCCTTGTATTGAAATGTAGCACTAGTTATAAAGAAAAGAGCATAGTTAAGCAGATCATTAGTAGACTATCATCGTTTCGTATGATTGTGAGAGTCTCGTTTTACGAGTTTTCAACCGAGTTCCTATTAACCGCAATAATACGATAAATGCTACAAGAAGCATTTCAGTAGAAGAATTTAAATTGGCTTTTAATCATATAATCTCTTCCATTCAGAGTGATGTGTTTGCGAAAGAACTAAAGGACTTACAAGCAGGACGAAGTCTGAAGCCGGAGCTTCAAAGGTTAAATCCATTCATCTCAAATGAACAGATAGGTTCTCAAAATATTCGACTTATCCGTGTTGGAGGCCGTCTTGCAAGGGCTGACATACCATTGGACGCTAAAATGCCGTTATTGCTTCCAAAGACTCATAATTTCACTTATAAATATATTGAAGATCTTCACTTGCGAAACCTTCACGCGGGAGCTAAGGTTTTGATAGCGATTCTGCGCCTAACAGTATGGATTGTAAATGCTCGCGAACTGGTCCGAAAGGTTGTTAGAAGTTGCACACATTGCTATCATTACAAACCTGTATTAATGCGACAAATCATGGGTAACCTCCCAGCTGACCGTCTCCTGGCCGAACGCCCGTTTCTGATATGCGGAGTAGATCTATGTGGACCATTTCTTACGTCGTACCGCATTCGAAGCAAAGTTCCTTACAAAACATATTTGGCCATATTTGGTTGCTTTTCTTCAAAAGCTATTCATACAGAACTAATCTCTGACCTATCTGCTAATAATTTTATTCTCTGTTTGAAGCGATTCATCGGACGACGTGGCATACCCAAAAGGATTTATTGTGACAATGCCACCAACTTTGTCGGAGCAAGTTCGCAACTTGAAGGCTTCAAACGGCAATTCTGTTCAGAACTCAATGCAAAAAATCTGGAGGAATTTAGCCGAAATGCCGGCTTTGAATTCAATTTCATTCCACCGCGTGCTCCCCATTTTGGAGGCTTATGGGAAGCCGCAGTAAAGTCAATGAAGACTCTGCTCATCAAAAATTTGACCTCTTCTCATTTGACGTATGAAGAGCTTCAATCGATTGCAATTGAAGTGGAGGCGATATTGAATTCCCGTCCAATATCCATTCACAGCGATGATCCCAATGACGGGGAGGCTCTGACGCCAGCACACTTATTGATCGGATGTTCACTGCAAGCGATCCCTGAACCGGTAATAAATGACTCAAAACTATCTTATCTATCTCGTTGGCAAAGGGTGACCTATCTCAAGCAACGCTTCTGGGAACTCTGGAAGCGCGACTATGTACATCAATTACAAGAACGCTCTAAGTGGTTGCATCCCGAGAACAACATAGCAAAGGATCAATTAGTTCTCATCCATGAAGACAATCTTCCACCGCAATGCTGGATTACTGGTCGTGTGGTCGAAGCCATACCTGGTGCAGATGGAAGGGTCAGAGTAGCCGACGTTCGCACCAAGAAAGGAATTATTCGTCGCCCAATCTGCAAACTTGCTCCATTGCCTTTAAGAGATGACGTTTATGTATATTGAAGGAGTCATACTTCATCCTTCAATGGGGGAGTATGTTGGAGGAGACGTCATTGTTAACTTAGATTTGTATATATTAAAATTTCTTATATTATTTGTTTAAGATTATCGGAATTTCTACCACTGTATTTACATTAACATGTTCTAAAAGCTTCTGTTACATGGCTCATGAAGAGCTTCTAACTCATGAAAACGAAATATAAGAAAGACTTCTTTCTGGAATTCGAAGAGGAGAAGACTTAATTTTCCTTACTCCACTCCACATGCTATTGAGCATTGGAGTTTTGTACCATCTGCAACTGGGCAGATCAAACATTATTATTCATTTTCAGACCGTCATCGTAAAAGGACCTGGTGGCCAGGGCCAAGGACGCCCGATCAAAGGAAAATTCCCTCATCGCGGCGTGGTCAAGAAAGGGAAGAATAAGAAACCAAACCGCGTGGCTTTTAGTGTGGCCAAGGCGGCTGAGGCAGCACCGCCACCAACGCCGCCAACGCCACCAACGGCACCACAACAATCACCACCAACTCCAATGAATGAGTTGGAGAAGGAATTTTTAAAAAAACAAAATTTAAAAATAAAATAATTTTCATAACCAATTTGTTAAAATTTGATTTTTTATTTTTGCGGGCAAATGGGAAGGGGTAGAAGCTGGCGTGAGCCGGAATTCCCGGAATAAGGCTCTGAAGCCTACGTATACATGTATAGGCATACATATATGTACATACTTATATATGTGTATAAGTTAATAATTAATATACTCAGACTGTTTACTTGTGATCTCTGCACGAAGTTAAATCAGTGAGATAGAATTATACTTGTTCGTTTATTGGTCAAATCCGTACTAAAATATGAATGACAAAATATTCTTAACATAAGCTAGCCCTGACCTATAATCGCTGTGTCAGCGATTATGCTGAATGGATTATGTTTCAACGTCGCGACGGCGCATGGAATGTTGACGGCAACGTATTGTGCAGTTTGGCATAATTGGCATTAAGCATTGTTGCGGCTTTGCTGATCGTGCAGAACTGCAGTCGTTGACTTTGTTTGACCGGACGTGTTAACTTATACATACATACATATTTGTATAAAGAAAAATCCCATACATATGTATGTATGTACATATATGCATGAAGAAAATACCATACGTACATATATGTATGTATGTATGTACATAAATGTACTTACTTATGTATGGATGTATGTGCATAAGAAAAATAAATTTTACATAAAAAGGTACATATGTATGCTGTACCCGCCGCCATTGCACCCGCTACCACCGCATCCACTGTTGTACCCGCCGCCGGCTTAATTGATGCTGCGGCCGCTGCCGCTGCGCCCACCTTTGCTGTGTCCGTCGCTGCCGCACCCGCCTCTGCTGTGCACACTAATAGGGTGTCCGCCGCCGTCACGTGCCCGGACGTTCCCTGGGCTGCGGACCAATGGGAAGATATGTTCGCTCTCACACCCTCCGTGCCGTCTGTCGCCGCCGCTATCGCACCGGCTGCTCCCGCCTCCCCCAGTTTGGACGAACAACTGACGACGCTGCTGAAACAACATGAAGTGTTACAGTTGCAACAGCAGATCCCCAAGCTGCAGCAGAACATGGAGGAATTCCGAGCACCGAGGCAGCAAGTCAGTGACTTGAGTGTGATCGATAGCATGGTGGCCCGATTCTCAGGGGATACTGCGTATAACGTAAATAATTGGTTGAACGATCTGGAGGATGCTTTTGAAATCCTACAGTTAAATGATCGCCTACGTTTGATGGCATGCCGTCGCATGCTGGAGGGGACAGCGGCAGTGTTGCTGCGCACGGTATCGGTGCACAGCTACGGAGAACTCAAAGCGATTCTCCTCCGAGAGTTTGGACGCTCGCGCAGTGTGGAAGAGGTATACCACGCCCTGCGGAGCCGGCATATTAAGGCAGGAGAAGGATGCCTAAGATTCGCAATTGAGATGCAGGAGATTGCTATGAACGCTCCGATTCCGGAGCCTCTACTGTAACGATACGAGCGTTTCCGTATGCAGGCGGCTGCCTCCAAGCAAAATCTCAGCTTGAAAGTACAGCCAACAACAGCTGCTTCGTCGTTCGGAAATAAATCCTCAAGCACGGCCACAAGTGAAACACGTTGTTTTAACTGCTCTGGATGGGGGCATTACAAAGGCCAATGCCCGAAGCCGATAAGACCTCCAAATTCCTGCTTCAAGTGTGGCATCGTGGGCCACGTTTATAAAAACTGCCCGTCTCGGATGGGAGCTGCCGCCGCCACCACTGCTGCCGCCGCTTCTGATGATGTGGGGGATAGATTGAACCATCTACAACTGGTGAGTGTTGCTTTTGTTTGTGATTAAGTGCAAGACAGGAAATTTATGAATATGTTTTCCCTTCTCGACTCGGGCAGTCCGAAGAGTTCTATCCGCGAGTCTGAAGTCCCCCCCCAACTGCCGTCTTGGTCCCAGTAGATTGAACTGCCGTGGTATGAATAAACCGACTGAATATATAAATATGAAACTCACTGCTGTTCTGAAGTCCTTTGACATATTCAGGGAAGAGAGAGTGATACTGCCGTATGATAGGTTTGAGATTGTATCTGCCGAATTGTTGTCTGATTCTCCCCTTCCGAAAACTTCTGCTGTACCTCCGGAAACACTGGATGATGCACTTCTGGCTATAAATGCTATTGAGGTCCCGGCTGTCAATGATTTAGAGTTTGATATAAAGTCCACGTTACGGGAAGAACAAGCCGCACACTTAAGGTCTATGATTTCCACTGCATATGTACAGGTTGCCCCTGAGCTAGTGAAACCCGTGAATTATGAGATGAAGATAGAACTGACTAGCCAAACTCCTATTTTCTGCTGTCCCCGCCGTCTGTCGCACCACGCATCGAGGTGCGGGAGATCTGTGATGATCTCTTGAAAGCTGGCATTATTCGCCACAGTAGTTCCCCTTACGCGGCCGCGATTGTCCCAGTACGTAAAAAGGACAACACCCTGAGGAAGTGTGTAGATTACCGGCCATTGAACAAACTTACTGTTCAAGATCATTTCCCGATTCCTCTGTTAGACGATTGCATCGAACACCTGGGGGGTAAATCATTCTTCACTGTCTTGGACTTGAAGAACGGTTTCCACCATGTGAAAATGCACCCAGACTCAATCAAATATACGGCCTTTGTAACCCTTGATGGCCAGTTTGAATATGTACGCATGCCCTTCGGACTTTGTAATGGCCCTTCCGTGTTCGCTAGATTCGTTTATTTTGTCCTTAAGAAATTTATAAACCAAGGTCAGCTAGTGATATACATGGATGACATCCTGGTAGCATTGCATGACTTCGAAACCCATCTGGAGGTACTGAAGGAAATACTATATACGTTAAGAGTGAATGGGCTATGCCTGAAGCTGGCCAAATGCCGCTTTGCGTATAGGGAGTTAGAGTACTTGGGTTACTTGGACAATTCTGCTGGTATCACGCCTAAACCAGCTCATCTTCAGGCGATACGAGATTTGCCAGTACCAAGGAATAGCAAGGAATTAGAGCGCTGCTTAGGTTTGTTTTCGTACTTCCGCCGATTTGTACCTGGCCTCGCCAAGATCGCGTGTCCAATGTCCCGATTGTTGAGAAAAAGATACCCCTTACGTCTTCTCCAAGGAGTGCCTCGAATCCTTCCGAACCCTGAAGTCGAAACTATTTGAATCCCCCGTGTTGTCCATATATAACCCGAGGTTTGATACAGAGTTACACTGTGACGCTAGTTCAACTGGTTTCGGAGCAGTGCTACTCCAAAAACAAACCGACGGTAAACTTCACCCAGTGTTTTACTTCTCTAAGACAGCCTCTGTCGCCGAATCGAAACTACACAGTTATGAACTAGAAACGTTAGCTATCGTGTATGCCTTGAAACGTTTTGAGACGTACCTTAAGTTCATTCCGTTCAAAATCGTGACGGATTGTAATTCCCTGGCGCTGACACTGAGAAATGGCGGGCATTCCGCGAAAATTGCTCGCTGGGTCCTGCTGTTAGAAAATTACAACTACACCATTGTACACCGCTCGGGGGTCAGTATGCCCCATGCCAATGCTTTAAACAGAATAGAAACCGCCGCATACGTTGATGATCTAAACCTCGACTTCCAACTGCAATTAACTCAGAACCGTGACCCGGAAATTGTCAAACTCCGAGATGATCTAGAGAAATGTGAAATAGCAGATTTCGAGCTACGTGACGGAGTGGTGTACCGTCTGTCCTCGACGGGTGTACCCCAACTTTATGTCCCTTCCGAAATGATAAATCATGTCATACGAATAGTGCATGAGAAGCTTGGCCATATGGCCACGGAGAAGTGTTGTACACAGATCAAGAAGCATTACTGGTTCCCGTGTATGAAGTCTTATGTTAACAATTACATTAAAAATTGCCTTAAGTGTATCTACTACTCCGCGTCCGCTTCGGACCACCGTGTCACGCTACATAGTATTCCGAAAGTGACCCTTCCGTTTGATACAGTTCATATTGACCATTTGGGCCCCCTTCCGTCCATACGCTGTAAGAAAAAGTATCTTCTGGTTGTCATTGACGCTTTCACCAAATTTGTGAAGCTGTACCCTGCAGCCACTACTAATTCGCGTGAAATATGTCAGAGGTTAAAATTCCAGTATTTTGCAAATTACAGTAGACCTCGACGAGTTATCAGTGACCGCGGTACCTGCTTTACTTCGGCCGAATTCGCAGAATTTCTAAGGGCTAACAATATCATTCATGTGCAGAATGCCACTGCCTCACCCCGGGCCAACGGCCAAGTCGAGAGGGTTAAACGTGTCTTGGGCTAGGTAAATTGACGGAACCTGTGGACCACGCGGATTGGGTCCAACAACTGTCGAACATAGAGTTTGCATTGAATAACTCCGTCCATTCCACAATGAAATTTGCCGCTTCCGTACTCCTATTCGGGGTGGAACAACGAGGTGTTGTAGTAGATGAACTAACCGAACGGTTGGGTGAGAGGACGGCGGAAGTCGATCCCTCAGAGGTAGACGTCCGGAGATTGGCCTTCCGTAACATAACCCCCCTCCGTTAGTTTTGAGGAAGGGGACTTCGTAGGTATTAAGAATGTAGATACTTCGGCAGGTACAAACAAAAAACTTATCAGACGGTATCGTGGCCCATACGTTATTCACAAAAAACTTCCGAATGACCGATATGTTATCCGGGATGTGGAGGGCTCCCAGATCACCCAACTGCCGTATGACGGGATACTTGAGGCCTCCAAATTAAAGCTATGGACAGCCCCTTATCAAAATTGCACTTCAGATATCCAAACAAAGGCGACACTAGCCACTTCCACATTTCGGAATTATGTTAAATGTTTACACATATCTCGATGTTAGTATTTCTAAGTATCGATTACACTGTGCAACACCAAAAATCAAACCGCACCGGACCTTTTTTTTCTGAAAGTACATGTATTGAATAGCAAAACCCTATTTGGGTTTTTCAAAGTTAGCTCGTTTTTTTTTTTTTTTTAGCGAGTTGAAATTTTTCATTTTGGGGGTATTTTTTAGTTTGTCATATGAGGTAAATATGACTTATATATCGATTTCTTCTTCATTCATTCGACCTAAATCATCCTTATTTATTGTAGAAATATTGTTAATGGTTAAATAAATTAATTTTATAAATGTTATATAACACAAAATGACTTTTTCAGCTACAGTTCTAGAAAAAATTACAATTAAGCCCTTTTTTAAAGTAATTATGGACGTATTTTTAATTTATTGCTATTTTTTTGTGAAAATAATAATATTTTGGAAGTATTTTTAATTTATAACTATTTTTTTGTGAGAATAGTATCAAGATTAATTTACAATAACAAATTTAGACATACATACTTTCCATAAGGAAAAAGTTTGTAATGATTTAAGTCTAAATTGCAAGATTCTCGTATGTTTTTAAAGCGAGGCAATCTAACGGAAGATATATGTACATACATATGTAATTTATAAAAAAAAATTCTCCGTTCGGATTCTAATAGAATATAGTTCAAAGTATATGAGCGATAGCCATTGACTCCGGTAAGTAACGGCATATACTCAAGCACAGCTTACAAAACTTACAGTAAGCTTACTTACTGTCGTAAAAATCAGTATTAAGAACAGGTGCCCGTAGTTTAAAGTCCCAAGTTTAAGCAAAATGTGCAAGTGTCCAGCAAATATTAATAACTTCTGCTACTGTTGCGGACGTTTTACCCCGGCGAGTGATAAGCACGGATCAGTTAGTGAAAATTTTGTTACGGCATTTCGACATTACTTTAATTGTGATGTTATACTGAATGAATCGTGGGCGCCAAACACAGTTTGCAGAGCTTGTTATGTCGGGTTAGTTAACTGGATGCATAAAAAACAAAATAAAATGCCATTTGGTGTACCAATGATGTGGTACAATCCAGGAGAACATGACCCAAAAAATTGTTATGCTTGTGCCAATAATGTGGCTGGACTTAACAAAAGAAAGGCGAAAAACAAAGTCTACGTGTCCGTTCCGAGTGTGCAACTGCCCCTGGATCATTCCGAAAATATTCCAGTACCAAAATATTCAGGCACAGACAATGTTAGTCTTTACCCCGATGCGACTGTATTTGATGATTATTCCGAGTATATCCCCGAACCATCAGTATCAAATCACCCAGTTCTTATAACACAAAGCAAGTTGGATGAAATGGTTGCAAAATTAGAGCTAACGCAGAGAAAATCAGAAATGTTAGCATCTTTTTTAAAATCCCATAACTTGTTAGCAACGGGTACAAGAGTCACAGCCTATCGAAATCGCAAGGAACACTTCAAAAAGTTTTTTACGGTGAACCAAGAAAATACTTTGGCTTATTGTCACGATATTTTGCCTCTCACGAATGAAATGGGTGTTCAGTACAGGCCAAACGATTGGAGACTATTCATTGATAGTTCAAAATTTAGTTTGAAAGCCGTATTGCTTGAAAAAAAACAATTCAAAGCCATCGATCCCCATTGCATATGGAACTGACACTAAAGAGACGTTTGAAAAAATGAAATGGATTTTAGAATTGGTGGAGTACAAAAAACACAATTGGCGAGTGTGTTGCGACTTGAAAGTCGTTGCCATGCTAACCGGACTCCAAGGCGGCTACACTAAACACATGTGTTTTTTATGCGATTGGGACACTCGGTTCAAGGGCGATCAGTACAAAAATAAAAATTGGAAACTAAGAGCTGAAAGTGAGAAAAAGGATGCCAACAGAATTCATAAAGAACTTGTATCTCCAGAAAAAATAATTTTCCCTCCACTTCACATCAAACTCGGAATTGTCAAAAATTTCTTGATGGTTGTCGGTAGAAGAGACGCTGTATTTTGCTGTTTACGACAAATCTTTCCAAAGATTAGTGATGCAAAATTAAAAAATGGTAAGTCATTTTTTTATATCTACACGAATACTTTTGACTTATATCAAATGTTTTAGGCGTTTTGAATGGACCTGATATTCGGAGATTGGTAAAGTCTGAAGATTTCAACAAAGTTTTAGCTGGCGACGAGTTCATTGCGTGGACATCGATAAAGGAGACCATCGTTGGGCTTTTAGGCAAAAATCGTTCGCCTAATTGTGACGAGTCCGTGAAAAGAATGCTTAATTCATTTTCGAAAATTGGAGTCCACATGTCGCTGAAAATTCACTTTCTTCACCACCATTTGGAACAATTTAGTCGACAGCTATCGACTGAATCAGATGAACAGGGAGAGCGGTACCATCAAATTGCCTTGCCATTTGAATTAAGGTATCAGGGAAAACGAGCTCCAGATGCTATACTGGGAGAAATATGTTGGTGGACTAAGCAAATATTTCAATTCGAAGAAGATCAAAGTCAGAATGAAGAAGTGCAGGAAGATGAACGCGACGGAATGGAGTTCTCCACTGACGAATCGGATTACTTTGATCTTGATAAAGAAATTGAACCACAACCAAAAAGAACTCGTTTCTAATTTGGCACATTTCAAAGTTTATTTGTTGTTGTAAATTAATCTTGATACTATTCTCACAAAAAAATAGTTATAAATTAAAAATACTTCCAAAATATTATTATTTTCACAAAAAAATAGCAATAAATTAAAAATACGTCCATAATTACTTTAAAAAAGGGCTTAATTGTAATTTTTTCTAGAACTGTAGCTGAAAAAGTCATTTTGTGTTATATAACATTTATAAAATTAATTTATTTAACCATTAACAATATTTCTACAATAAATAAGGATGATTTAGGTCGAATGAATGAAGAAGAAATCGATATATAAGTCATATTTACCTCATATGACAAACTAAAAAATACCCCCAAAATGAAAAATTTCAACTCGCTATAAAAAAAAAAAACGAGCTAACTTTGAAAAACCCAAATAGGGTTTTGCTATTCAATACATGTACTTTCAGAAAAAAAAAGGTCCGGTGCGGTTTGATTTCAATACCCTTCATTTTGTTGCATAGTGTTATTGGTATTTCTAAGTATCTATTGTTAATATTTCTAAGTATCGATTGTTAGCATTTTAAGTATCGATGGTATTAATGCATATATCGGGATGCGACCTAAGGCCACACTGAAGCGTGGCTTCCAGCTTCTTCTGGCAACCACCAAACGAGACAGACATCTAGCTGCTCATTGGAATTTTAAATCTTTTGCCATCGATACTTACAAATCTATTTTTCAGAAAATAAATACGAGTTTACAGTAGCTTTCATCTCTAAATATACCAAAACAACTTAATAAGTGAAAAATTTGATTTTGTTTAATTTATTTAACATATTAATATTAATTGCTTTCAAAAGTCGCGTCCGAAATGCGAATATTTTAAAATGACAGCGTTTGATTTTAGTATTTTTTAATAATTCGTTAAATTACTATTTATTTATATGTTTTTTAATGATTCTCCAAATATAACATCTATTGTTATCTATCTACATCTATTGTTATATTTGGAGAATCATTAAAAAACATATAAATAAATAGTAATTTAACGAATTATTAAAAAATAATACGAATTGAGACTTAAGCTATTAATGTTGAAAATAAGAGGACAATGCTCTATGTATATGACATCGTTTGATTTTAGTATTTTTTAATAATTCGTTAAATTACTATTTATTTATATGTTTTTTAATGATTCTCCAAATATAACAATAGATGTTAAATAGTAATTTAACGAATTATTAAAAAATACTAAAATCAAACGATGTCATATAGAGCATTGTCCTCTTATTTTCAACATTAATAGCTTAAGTCTCAATTCATCAATACACAAACAAAACAATTTTACTCTTCATACTACAATTTGTTCTTTTTCTTACAAGGCTGAAGCCGTGGAACGATGTGCAACGTGGGCCACAGAAGACTGCCGACCGTTTTCTTCAGTTGTAGGCATAGCTCGCAAATAACTGTCGACCGTTTCTCGTTGTCTGTAAATAAGTGTCTTTTCCCGACATTCTACGAAAAGACTCAGCGAGCAACCGATTTTTCGGTTCTTAAATGAGCTCACTCGCGCTCGGAGCGAAACCGTTTTTTTCTGTACTGTTTTGTTCTGGTTGTTCCAAGACCGTTTCGTCGTGTTCAATCAAGCAAAAAGTCTTTTGCGTATGTATTGGTATACATTCACACGCATAGGCAAGCAAATGGAATATGAAATCAAAATGAAATAAAATATGGTTTTCTAAAAAAAATATGAAAAAAAGACCAAAAAATTTTAAAATAAATTTAAGTTAAAAATTTAAATTGAAAAAATCAAAAAATTATGTTTATTTTTCACAACAACAAAAATAAATGTGAAGACCGTTTGCGTTGAGTTTTTCGGTCAATCGGTCTTTTGTTGACTCACATCGTGCGAGCGTTTCTCGTTTCGCTCTTTATGCACTGCTCATTGAAAGACCGATATACAAAGCGCTCAACGAAAAGAGCTCAACAGAAAATATAAATCAAGACAGCAAGAGTCTCTTGTTCAGAGCGAGAGCGAGAGAGTATGAACTTTTTCGGTTGTGTTCGCAACGAGAACACAAGAAGGAAAACGGTCGACAGTTATTTGCGAGCTATGGTTGTAGGTGATGGCTTTTTAAAACTGGTCAAGTTTTTCATGAAAATCGGGGCAAAGTATGGCGAAAATGTGGATGTCGCGGACTTACTACCGGATCCCACAACAGTATCACGTAAAGTTCAAAAGTCTGCCCTTAAACAAAAAAAAATTAAGGATGAAATAATAGACACTGTGAACAATGATAATGCATCAGCTACATGTGACGGGCATGACATGTGGACGGACAACTAACGGGTGTTTTTTTAAGCGTTTGGTTTTTAAAATTGAAATGAAATACACAAAATTTGAATATTATTGTTAAATTTTTATTTGAGATGATAAAACAATCTCTGCCAATTACTTTTTAAAAATGACTTCATGTAAATGTTGGCCCCGACTGCGTTTCAAGTGATCAACACGGAAGGTCCAATTTCGCACCACTTTTTCCAGCATGTATAAGGGAATTTCGCCAATAACACGACTGATATTGTCTTCCAATACACCAATTGACGCTGGTTTGTCCTGGTAAACCAATGACTTTACATATCACTCTCCGTACACGATTCGATGGTTGAATGTCCAATAAAGTAAAATGTGTGCGAAATTTGTCCACAATTGCCTTTATGGCTTGTTCGGTTGGTCGGTTGTGTCGACCACAATATGGACGTAATTTGCGAAACACATTTTTCACAGAACACGAATTTTGATAATAAATTTCAATGATTTGTAAACGTTGTTCGGGCGTCTTTCCATGATGAAATGGCAAACTAAACTGGGCATTTTTCACTTTCACAGCTGTCATGAACATCATGCGGTATGTCAGTGTTGCCAACGTGAAAAACCAAAAGCGTAAAAAAACACGCTTTATGTGAGGTGAAATTTCTCCACTAGCAAAAAAATTTCAAATACATTGACTTGGTTTTGGGAATGAAATCAATGGATTTTGAAAGGTCTACAACTAAAAATGTAATACAAAAACTAAGAAGCCTTTTTATGAATTCGGTGTGGATAATATACAAAAGATTACATTTATTACCGACAGAGGAACAAATATGTATGGTAAAAGCATTGGAGAACAATAGACGTCTAAACTGCAGCAGCCATTTATTTTCAAATGTGTTAGACAAGTCGTTTGCAGTCACCGCAGAGCTCACCGATAAGTTAGAGTCGTGCAGTAATTTAAAAAGGCCAGTTTGCCACCTCTCTAAAAAGCCAATGCCTAACACGGTAGAACTCTAATTATAGAAATCAACAATATGTTAAAAAAAGGATCGAGGCCAACGTATTAACATAGCATATGAACATATTAATATAGCAGTATTGCAAGCCCTCGTCCAGTTGTGCGGCAGTTTTGAAATCATTTTAAAAAACTTGCAACTCTGCAGCTACCCATCGCTGTGTTATGTGTACCCGTCGATACATACAATCAAGACCATTTGCACGGCAAAAGCTGAGGATATCGATGCCATTGCAGAACTGAAAGCAAAGATTCTTCACAACGTTGATGAAGTTTGGGTCGCCAATTTATGTATCTGGCATAAAGCTGCATTCTTTTTATATCCACCAGCGATAAATATGCAACTTGAGGATTTAGCCTACATCAAAAGATTTTGCAGTACCCACATTTTGGATGCAACCCCGGAGGGTGACTTTTTGTCTCCAACTACATCTTCCAGCGCTTCGTCAACACAATTTTCTTTCGGGGAGCAAGCTCAGAACGATTCAAACAACCATGTCTCACGATCCGATGCTTTAGGCGATTCATTTTTCTTCTCTAATTTAATGAGACCGACAAGAAGTTGAAAGATATTGCAAGGAAGTTGTTGAAATGAGCGACAAGTTTAATTTGTTGGAGTGGTGGCAAATTAACCAGAAAAAATATCCTGGTTTATCTAAGTTGCCGTTCCGAATTCACTCCATCCCAGCTAGTGGCGCAGCGGCTGAGCGATATTTTTCTATGGCTGGAAACATTATTAGCGAAAAGCGTAATAGACTTGGATCGAAAGCGGTTGATAGCTAAATTATTCCTAAATTCATTTTCTAAAAATTTTTAATACATAAACGTAATCTGCTTCATGTACAATTTTTTTTCTTGATTATCTTATGTTTATTTAGCGCTTTCTTAATCAGCAAAATTTAAATACAGATTTCTGTATTGAAGTTTTATTTATAAAAATACTTTAATTTGAAGAAGAGAAATAACTAACTGTACATAGGTACATATTACCGATATGATTTTATTTTTGCTTGAAAAGTAAAGTGAAGTTCATCCCAGAGGAGACAAATTTCTTTGCTCCAAAAAAAAAAAAAACGTAGTTTTTTTCAAATCAATTTAGTTCCTTTACTGACCGAATAAGACAGAAAACGTGAGACCCGTCCGCCAATGAATGTGTATGGATAAGCGTTCTGCTTAAATAGAAAAAAACACACTCGTATTAACGAAATGAGTTTAATGAGTTCGAGTGCGAGGTCGAACATGTTGGAATGAGTGGATGTTGGATTGATTGAGTGCTCTAGCATAGGACCGAGTCGCACAATGTTAGAGAAGGAATTGAGTGAGTGAAAGAGAGGGGAATGGTTTCACAAATTCGAGTGACAAAGTAGTTTTTATACCCTTGCAGAGGGTATTATAAAATTGGTCAGTTGTTTGTAACGCATCAGCATGAGAAGCTGAGTCGATATAGCCATGTCCGTCTGTCCGTTTGTCCGTCCGTGCGTATGCGTTTTACTCAGCCACCTTAAGAGATATTGGGCTGAAATTTTTTTTTCTGTCCTTTTTATTATCTGTCGCTGATCAAGTATGAGAATTATCAGGATTGGACTACTTTATAATATAGCTCCAGAACAAACATTTTCATAAAAATTGGAGCATCGCTATGAAATTTATTTATGTGATTATATTGGATATAAAACCCGAGTATTCACAAACAATTTTTTCAATTTCTTCGCCTTTTTTATCAAAGATCTCCAAAATTTCTACTATCGATTGTTTGTTAGCTCGCAAAATATTTTCGACTGAAAATATCTATATTTTTCAAGATTTTGAAGTTATCTGGCAATCTGAAAATTATAAAAAAAAATGTTATTTAATATTTAAATATAATGCAAAAAGAATTCTTCTACCTATGCTTCAGTTGACAAATTAATTCAACTTAATTCCGTGCAATGTTGACGAATAGTCAACTCTGCCTCATCATCGATGTTGTTTTTGATTTTTTTTAAATGAGTTTCAAACTCGTATCCTAGATATAAATCACGTTTTGTATGGGTCTCAAATGGTTCTTCTAGAATATTAATTTCGCAGTCAGGTGGTATTACCTTTGAGCGAAAGTAATTTATTCCAAATATTAAGTCGCCCAATAGCTTAGTCGGGTTTGACTTATTTGACTAAAAGTTTTTATTGATCCGTTGCTAGTTGAACTCGTCTCGTCGTGCTGATCAAGAATATATATACTTTGTATGGTCGGAGATGCTTCGTTCTATGCGTTGCACACTTCTGACCAAAATTAATATACCCTTTTTGCAAGGGTATACAAATTGGAAGAAGTAAAGCATGATGATTTTTGTAGACGCCACTTCACTTTGTTTGTCAGAGCATTGTTGTTATTGTTTTTTCCAACTTTTGCGCGCGTCGCTTTGTACTTTTCGTTTCTTTGTTCATTCGCGATTGAATTTCGTAGGGGCAGGAACTGTTGAATTTTTTTAAATTCAGTGTATACAGTAATAAAGGTCAGTGTTATTAAAATATTATGAAGTTTTCATTCCCTAATCAATTTTGTTCTTTTCCGAATCCATCTGAAATTCGATTTCGGATCAGCCGGCGTGCTAAAACATTGTTTGGCACAAGCCAAAGACACTAAAATTAAGCAAAACTATCACAAAAGTAAGAAAATGTAAATATAAATATTTAAATTTAATTTAATATGTTAAAGAATAGAAATAAAAATATTAAAATAAATATGCTATTAAATAATGAAGTAAGTAAGTCGACTCGCCGATACCATACACCAGATGAAACAAATATTTCAAATTTCGAAAACCAAATGTATGTCTATTAAATTGTTTTTACATGCTTCATACTATGTGCTATCTCGCTCACTCTACAACACACAAGCACTCTAGCGCCGCCACTAGTCAACGGCCAATTCTGGCCTTATGAATCGCGTAATAAAATACGTTCAAACGCATATTTTGCATGTTTGTAGTCCTCTTTCAATAAAATTTGGTAGTTTGATAGAAATAGACAAAAATACATAGACTGCCGAATTTGATTGCGAAAGTCAAAAAACTACAGGAGGAAATCGGTTTTTTCTAAATTATGGAGGCGGAAGTGGGTGTGGCAAAATATGAAAATATATATACGCTGCGCGAATACTAAGCCAGTATACATACTAAATTTGGTGACTTTAGCTTTGTTTGTTTTTGATAAAATCAGTTTTGTTTAATTTGCGGGGGCGGAAGTCTATTAAGCTAGTCTGCATACCAAATTTAATGTCGGACGCTGTCATAGTTTTTAAGGAAATCAGTTTTATGTAAATTCCGGCGGCAGGAGGGGGCGTGGCAAAAAGTTTAAACAATTAGTTTCTGCGCGCTAACTAAACGAGTATATAAACTAAATTTGATGTCTCTATCTATTATACTTTTTAAGCAAAACAGTTTTATGTGATTCCTGGGGGCGTAAGGGGGCGTGGCAAAAAGTTTGAACAACTAATTTCTGCGCGCCAACTAAACGGGTATACAAACTTAATTTGATATCTCTAGCTGTTATACTTTTTAAGGAAAATAGTTTTATGTGATTCCTGGGGGCGTAAGGGGGCGTGGCCGAAATTCCAAATAACTCTATACATTTACATACTACACGAGTATACATACCAAATTTGGTGGCTCTAGCTCTTATAGTCTCCGAGATCTGCGTGTTCATACAGACGGACGGACGGACAGACTGACATGGCTAGATCGACTCGGCTGTTGATCCTGATCAAGAATATATGTATATACTTTATAGGGTCGCAGAATCTTCCTTCTGCCTGTTACATACATTTTGGCGACTTTAATATACCATTTCACCCTATGGGTCTATGGAATAAAAACTAATGCATGTTGAAAAACTAAATCAAAGCAAGCTTTTATATATTTTTGGAAAAATACGAGGTATTGCATCGACAATGTCGCCGCAACGTCGATTGTCAATCCGAGCTTTAATTTCGCTGGGACATTGCGTCGATATGTCCCCGCTACTTCGATTGAAAAATCAACCACTATTTTGCTGGGACATTCCGTCGACATGTCGCCGCAAGTTCCGTTGAAAACACGAGCAATATTTTTGTTGGTTTTTTCGGCGACATGTCGCAAGTTCCGTTGAACGCCTCGGACTTTCAGAGGAATTTGCGGCGACCGGTCCTGAAGGGATGTATTTCCTTGGAAATATGTATTAGAGACGGGCATGGACTGCAATTTTTCGGTCCAGCCCAACACGGTCCAAAATTGAAAATCCCAAACTCGCACACACACGCACGCTCCAAAATTTTGGAAACACGACCCAACACGGCCCAACACGAAATTTTTTACTTGATTTTTGTTTATACTTTTTTTTGTATATTTTATTAAATTTCCACGTTTTTGCGTTCAATTTTCAATATGTATAACAATCAAATATTATAGTTTACAAGTTTTTGTACAAAAATAATAGGTTGTCAAGGTTGGAGCTCGAAAGTCGAGTACGTCGCTCATTTAAAATTTGCCCCGAGGTTGAAAACACCCTTTCGTCGTAGCTGAGCTAGCTGGAATACTTAATACTCTTCGGGCTAGTACCCGTGGACGGTGATTCAGTGGCATTGTAGTTTTCTAATTCTTGTTCGACTTCGGGTTTTTCTAACGAATTAGTTTGTTGACTGTCTAAAAATTCAGCAAATAAATGAGTAGGTGGTGTACTCCTTTTAGGGGGCGATTCTACAGAACTATTAACGGATTCCATACAGTCTACAAGCATAGCTCTAACAGTGGCCAGCACTTGCTCTTTTTGATCTGGATTTAAGAGGGTATAAAAAAAGTCCTACGTAATGCACAATTGATGGCTGAAAACGTTTTTCTAACGAATTTAAAGTGTTACGTTTTATTTCTGTCATAACATCAGAATCCATTATTGAATATTGACAGTGTTTTTTAAGTTTTTCATACCAAAGTACATAGATATGTATAGTTGGCTGTTTATCAGCACTTAACTGCTCTGCACTCTTTAAAAGGATTTAAAAATGCCAAAAGTAAGCCAATTAAATGAAAGTCAATTTCGGACACTCTTTTAAGCTCATTCTTTTGTAGGAGTAAGTTCTGTACTTCTTGTTGCATCTCGTAAATGCTGTTAAGCATAATATATTTATATATCCAACGTGTCCTTATATCTTGCTTCAACGTTTTAGACAACTTATTACTTAGCTCAGAATGTTTAAAATATTTTACTAATTTTTTACAACTCTCGAGGAGTGTTAGAACACCATGAACTGGATTTTTTTTTTAAAACGTCATCCATTACCAAATTTAGGTTGTGACATGCACAAGACATATGTACGTTTATATGAGCTGAGAACGGAAACAACGTTGGCCCCATTGTCTGTCACTATGAATGAGCTTCCTAGCTTTAAGTTGTACTCTTCCAGAATTAAAGAAACTTGAGAAAGGATATTAACTCCCGTTTTTTTTTCATGTTCAAATTCCTTAATACCAAGAATAGCTACCTTAAGCTCAAATTCTTTTGTAATATAGTGTGCGCTGACCGAAATATGTATAACTTGTCTGCGTGTGTGAATCCGTCCACATATCAGTTGTGTATGAAAGTTCTTCATTTTCCAGGGACTCCAACAACTTAGTTTTTATTTCTATATATTGCTGCTCTAAAACGTCCCTTGTGAGTGTTCTCCTGGATACAATCAGGTCTTCCACGTCTTGTTTACCAAATTCTGCGCCCGTATTGATTAGCTGCTGTGCAAATTCGCGAAACCCAATGCCTTTAAATATAAATATATTTTAGAAACACTATTTAAATACGCACACGTTATTTTTGCTAAGATCTACAGTTTTGTAAGATTTTACATGTCGCACATTAATAATTAATTGTGACAACTCTCACAGTACCATCGATCGCAGCACTAACGCATGAGGTGTCTCTTACCTTCTGTAACATTTAAAGGTAGCAGATCTTTTGCTGAAAATGCCAATTGTTTTTTTGTCAAATTCGATCAAATTTGCTTCGGTATATGTTTTTTTTGCATAGTTATGCATTGTTTTTTGCTCTGGTGGCTGCACCATAGAGCATTTATGCCGAATTAAGTCGCCATTTCCGTTTTTCGCCAAATTCGCAAACACCATTAAGCACTTTGAACAGCAAACAAAGTCAATCCGCACTCCATCCTTCTCAATGATGCGAAATGTTTCCCACACTCTGCTTTTCGCATTTTCAGGCGTTAAAAGCCTAAATCGAGCGTTTTTATTTTTAATTGCGTCTTGAATTCTTAGTTTTTCCATTTTTTCAAAGCGTGGTGCTGCGTCGCGTAAATTACATTAAAGTGTGACCGACCGATTTCAAGCTTAAAATATTGAGTCAGCATTGCACACTGGTTGCGCTTATATGGGGCTGGTGGCCAAAAATACTTCCCGTAAAGATAGAGAGCTGAAATTTTTTTTAGAGATGAATTTAGATAGCATACAGTAAATATTTGTGAAAGAGAAACTCCCCGACCGTAACTTGGCAATAAGTTATAGGAAACTTCTGAATTTATAAATGATCTAATGACCAAGTATTGGTGTTTGGACAACCCAATGTCGACGACAAGCGACAAGACCTTTTCAATATTCATTTCAGTTGCATTAAGGCTTGACTGAGAATCAGATGAGCGCAAAACAGAAGCTGCAGACTCATCATGCTTTTGTAGTAGGGCTATTCGGCGACGTTTCGTCCTTTTTGAGGACTCAACAAAATCCATTTTGGGCCGTCCACGACAAGAACTCAGATCAATTTGTTGAGCACTACCAGTAGGCTTCAGGACGATAAAAACTTTAGTTTTTAGCCATTCAGATTGGTATTGTACAACTAAACTTCTAATTCTTTTGTACTGAATCCAGAAGGCAACTATCTTTTTGCAAATGTACTGAATACATTTCTTCAGGTCAATCGTATTGACTTCGTAACCTTTGCTTTTTATGTTTAGTGCCAGCAAATTATTTATGCCTTGCATTTTTTCGGCATTCGTGCCTTTTTCTTTGCACCAAAGATCAAAAATGTGGATGCGTGAAAACACACAGTTATAAGATGCTCCTATACAATCAAAATAAAATGTGCAAAGCAAACATAAATTATTACAGTAAATTGAATGTAAGAAAAGGTACAAAACAAACGACGAAAACGAAAACGAAACCAACAACACAAAGATCAACTGATAACGGTGGATATTTGTCCTATAAAAAAAAATAAAACCACTTTAGTTTATTTATGAATATGAGCTAATTAGCAACTTTAAGCAACTAAACTTTTCATGATTATTACCTTAAAACATTGACAAATACAGTGATGGCACTTTCAATGGGGGCATCCGGGGGCAACACAACTAAAACTTTTAGTAAACATAAAAAAGACTTACACAAAATACACAAAAAAGGTTAAGACGTTCAAAATTACACAAAAATGTTTGAATTGATCAAATTAATCTTTAAATAAACATTTATTAAAGTAAATACCTTCAATTATAAAATCCATTTTAAATTATTAATATCGGACCACTTTGTCAAACGTTTGATCACTTTGAAGTACGAATTTGCCCACCTCCCACCCGACCGACCGAGGTGTGCAGCCGTATAACGCACGGCACGAATCGCGTGGACGAATACACAATAGAAAAAACAAACAAATAATACTATAGCTATCTATTAACTAAATGTGATAGGATAGATGTTTTAAGTATTTTAATAAAAGACTCTGTGCCGATTACAGGGAATAGAAGGTTGTAATCAGAGCAGAGGACCCTAAAAGGTTCATGCATGCCAAAGTTAGAAGAACAAGGACTAAGGGATAAAGATATCAAAGGTTTTTTACTCCGTCTACATGGTACCGACAGATTCACCTGAGCTAATAACTCAGGCGAGTCGATATCACCAATTAAGAGCTTGTGCATAAAAATAACACCAAGCATAATTCTACGGTTAGTTAGGGGAAGAAAGGTTAATCAAGAGATGTCTACTAGAATACGAAGGCAAATTGACATTGCGATCCCAGCTTAAGCCACGAAGAGCAAATAGCAAGAACTGCTTTTGAACGGATTCAAGTCTAATCTGGTACGACTCATATTGATGCAAGATCCATACTCTAAGATGGGACGGACAAGCGAAGTAAAAAGAACTTTAGTTGTATAGGGGTCGTCAAATTCTTTTGACCATCTTTTAATGAAACCCAGAACACTCATGGCCTTTGTGACCATGGTGGAAATATGGGTGTTAAAATTTAACTTATTGTCCATAAGTACGCCCAAATCATTAATATAATTTAGACGTTCTAAAGGACCATTGTGTAGAAAATAAGTGACCAGTTGAGGAGAGTTACGAAAAAAAGTCATTACCTTACATTTGGTAGTGTTAAGATTTAATAGATTAATTACCAGGATTGAAAGTTTTTAAGATCAGCTTGTAGCTGACTAAATGAATTTGTATCTTTATAAGTAAGACAAAGCTTGACATCGTCAGCATACATAAGCACACGCGAATGAACAATGACTGATGGAAGATCGTTAATGAATAATGTGAAAAGCAGAGGGGCAAGATGATCACCTTGAGGTACACCAGAAGTCACGGGAATGGAATTGGAAAAAGAAGACTTAAAAAGTACCTTCTGTTTTCTATTTGTTAAATATTCTCGAACCCAAGAAAGGAAAAGAGTTGGAAATCCAATGTCGTTCAGTTTAAAAAGTAATAAAGTATGATTATTAGAATCAAAGGCTTCACTTAAGTCAGTGTATATGACATTAGTTTGTTTAGCATTTTTAGACCCCTTGATAATTATGGAGGTAAATTCTAAAAGGTTAGTGGTTGTAGATCTATGTTTCACAAACCATGTTGGGATGGCGAAATAATAGAGCTGCAAAAATGTTGCAATTGAGAAGTTATAATTTTCTCAAAAGATTTCGGAATAGCGGACAATTTTGAGATACCCCAGTAGTTATAGGCTTCGGAATTTTTGCCATTTTTATGCAGAGGAATGATATACGACTTTTCCCAAATAGATGGAATAGAGGAAGATTCGACAGACAATAGAAACAATTTTAAAATGGGTTTACATAATGCGTTTGCACAGAACCTAAAAATAAGATCTAACGACTTTCCATTTGAATTCAAGACAGTATTGTCTTGGGATAAGGATAAGCCTAGAAGGCCATCAATAAAGTCATGTGACATAGAGGGCAGCAACATGGTAGATTCATCTGTTGGTGACCATGCTAAAGCGGGTAAATTAAAATCACCTATAACTATGAGCATGTCATGTTTAGGAACAAGTAAAAAAACAAGGATTTACAATTTACTTTAACACCGACAAACTCAACCTCCCGGGTGTAAAGCAGCATCAACAGCTATCAGAACGCCACCGCATACGTGAAAAATCCGGTTATGTCTGAATAAAGAAAGTTTTGTGAAAAAAACAGATGCATCAGGTTTTAGCCACGTCTCTGTAAAAGCTAGGATGTTATGTTCAAAAGAAAGTCTATCTACATAGAGATGAGGAAGTTTAGATTTCAGTCCTCAGATTAAGGACGAATCTAGTTTTTTGACACACCAGCAGATGCTGATGTGGCAGGAATAGTGTTAGTTGTTGTTGTTGGCAGGCGAATCGGTTGCCGATTTTTCTTTTTTACAGTATATTCCTTAACTATTATATGTTTCGGCCAAAAATCTTCTCGACATATAATGTCGAAGATATTGGCAGAAACACTAATTTTAAAGGACGAAATGTCCCGAGAATAAGAAAATTTAAACTTTTCTACCGCAATATTCGAGACGTTAACTTTCTTCCGAATATAGGCTATTACATCATCAGATGTGACAGCAGGGTCTAGCCTAGAAACAAATATATGTTTCTTTGGTGGTATGCCAACGAGAGGCCGCGGTCCCGAAGCGTCAGCCGCAGCAGTAACGTTGGACAAGTCACCCACTGCAGCAGTCAACTTGTTTACGGGGCCCTCGATACTTTTAGTACTATCGGCAATTTCCATTGGAATGGGTAATTGCCCGGACACATCGGACACTACAATAGGCATCGTTTTTAAGAGATCATTCCCAGGTGATACCGGTAATTCCCTACTAATAGCATTCACAACCGGGCTCTTAAACGAATCAATTGCTGTACATTAGGAGTGGACGGTGCATGAGACCGGTCGGGGACGATAAGAGACGCTGGCGGGTCTACAGATGCAGAAACACCCCAAGGACTGGTCCTTTTACGTTTCGGAGACTCATTCATAAGCGATAAACTTCTGAACTGAGTCTCCACCGCAGTAAACTCCGCTTGGAGTTTATTAAAACCTGCCCTTAAAGTGTCAAAACTATCTCTAGTCTGCCTCATGACTGAGCGCATCTCATTCTCGACCTCCCGTCAACAAGGGTTAATGTGCAGAGTAAGCCTTTACAACTAAAGAAATTGACAAGCAAGACTACACAAAAACATAAACACGTATCACAGAGTCGCGGGTAGGCAAAAGACGAGACAAATTGAACACATGCAACAACAATTTGTACGCAAGAGCGCGAAAGTTAGTTACAACGGTAAAGACACAAAAGCAAAAGAGATAAGCAAAACAACAACACCGCTAATGCAAGTATTGTTGTAAGTTTTGATTTATGTACATATATTTAAACAAAAGCACAAAAGCGACTACAAGAATTCGCGAAATGAAAATAAAATTCAGATGCTTTAATCGCGAGAATAAAATAAAATTTGATAAGCGCAAAAAAAACACGCCCGTCCTCTGCAACGAGTGAAAGTTTTAATTATGAGTTAGCGTTCACAAGCTTTGATTTTGCAATTGTTATTGCAAGTGTCCAATTGTTTATAAAAACGGATGTTTACTTTAACGTTATGAATTTTAGGGGGCGAAAAATTTATTTGTTATTGGGTATTGACGTTGGATATATGACTATATACCCTTTTAAAAATAGTGTTACCGCAGATGAGTACCATGTGTATTGTTTGTTTCGTTGCTTAATGTTTGATGTTGGAGTTGGGTGTGAGACCAGAGCGTGTGAGTCGCAGGAGTCCAGTTACAGTGGTGTTCATAGACTTAAGCCACAAGACTTTTACCATGAATTTAAACGAAAATTGAGAAATGTTTTTATTTCACAGCTTCAATTTTTGTGTCACAAATATACATATATTCAACGAAAAACTTAAAAAATCTGAGACCATCTCCAAAATGTACTGCTCGTAAGTATGTGAACTGAGAAAAATGGTTGAAAAAGGTCAAATTTGCCCAATATTCCTTATACCTATTCCTTATACTTTTAATAAGTTTACTTTCATAATGAGTGGGATGAATATTCTTCTTAAGAACAGTAGAGCAACGCTTTGGCATTGCATCTACAAGACGTGCGCACTGTTAAGGGGTGATTTTCTTCCACTCTTCTTTCAAAATTCGCCACAAATCGGTTATTTTGGCCAACGACTTGTTTAAGAACTCCCTACAAGTTTTCTGTAGGGTTCAAGTCGGGCTCTGCGGTGGCCATTGCTAAAGATTGATTGCCTCAAGCCTTGACCTTTTTTTTTTTTTTTTTTACGCGCGAGCCCAAACAGATAACTGCCCAACTGACTATCTTACTACAGTGTTTTGGGTCGTTGTTCTGTTGAAATTAAAAATTGTGACCTTGAATTGAAGGCGCTTTTTTACATTTTTAATGGACAGCAATGTTTTTTTTCTTTGTGCAATGCGTCCTTATAAACCGAATTCATTTAGCCGTCTTCTTATGGTCTGAGCTGACGCATTCACGCCATAATCTGCGTAACCTGCCACCATTTCACCTCTGATTTGCGTCTAAGTCAAGAACGGATCGGCTTTACTAATTTTGGCAATTTGTCTATCGTCGTTTTAAGTGGGTTTTCTGGGCTTTTCACATGGAATATTTTCCCAGGTTCCATGTTTGTGTGTGTTTTTTTCGTAATAATAGCTTTCTTTCGGTCGGATTTGTATTTTTATTTTTAGCCATAGCGGTGAAATTGTTTTTGGAAACGTATTTAGTATTTAATATTTCAGTTTAGACAATAACTAGCGCAATACTCCTTTTTGATATTTAATCATTTTTTCGGGAACCTCTGAATTCTTACTTGTCATTATACCATACACCCATAGGGTGAAATGGTGTATTAAAGTCGCCAAAATGTATGTAACAGGCAGAAAGAAGCTTCTCCGACCCTATAAAGTATATACATATATTCTTGATCGGGATCAACAGCCGAGTCGATCTAGCCATGTCCATCTATCCGTCCGTCTGTATGAACACGCAGATCTCGGAGGCTATAAGAGCTAGAGCCACCAAATTTGGTATATATACTCGTGTGGTATGTGGTATAGAGTTAATTGGAATTTTGGACACGCCCTCTTACGCCTCCAGAATTTACATAAAACTGTTTTTCTTTGGGTTATATACTCATTTAGTTAGCGCGCAAAAACTGTTGTAACTTTTTGCCACGCCCCTATCCGCCCCCAAAAATGAAATAAAACTGAATTTCTCGAAAACTAATAAAGCTTAAGTCACCAAATTTATAATGCTGATTTTTGTAGTATTTGTAAACTTTACTATTTTGCCACGCCCATTTCCTGCTGCTTAAGTGTGCCACTTAAGTCATCGTACTCTTGTTATATTCCTGTAACTTGGCCAAATATTTGTTTAATTACGAAAGAAAATTAATTACTTTTAATTTTAGTGTTATTTATTTATTTATTTATCTTAGAGTTAGGACTAATTACAAATTAGTCGGAACTTAGTTACTAAGCGCTAGCTGCTTGGGCCTTCGGCTTGTGTATTTACATATTTAGTTTACCTATTTCATTAACCTATTTTATTTATTTATTTACATTTTGTTTGATTAATTATATTTTATAAATTTAAACCTATAGGATGTGGTAGTAGTTTGACTTTTTGAGGTAGTTTATAATCATTAAGAGGTTTGTTGGAGTAGGGTTTGCAAGGATTGATATGGGGCAAACTTGTTCAAAGATTTCTTCCCTAATGTGGGAGGTTGCAGGGCAGTTTTTTAGTACGTGTTCTATGTTTTGGTCGGATGTTGAGTTGCAGTTTGGACAGGGTGTTATGTCGTTCGGGTTGATGTAGTGCTGTTGAGTGAATCTTGTGTGTCCTAATCTAAGTCTTAGAATTTTTATTTGGTCCATCCTTGTTATGTCTCTTTGTAAAGTGTTTTTGAGATAGTCTCCTGTGTGTGTTCGATTGCTGTTTAACTGTTGGTACCATGTGTTGCAGCTATCTATGTTGTTTTTAAGTTTTTGGGATAAGTTATTTTTAAGGAATTTGTTTATATCAGTGCAATTAAAGTTTGGGGTGTAGTGGAGGGGCATATTTATGGTCGATTTGGCGGTTTGGTCGGCAAGTTCGTTACCTTTAATGCCACAGTGGCTGGGGATCCAGAGGAGTTTTATTTTTGGTGTAGGTTTTTGTTAAGATGGATCTTATTAAAGTGGGGTACAAATTATTGTTGTTGATGTTGCTTATGGATTTGATAGCTGACAGGGAGTCGGAGCATATTATGAATTTACCTTTCTTGGTTCTTGTTAGCTTTATTGCTTCAAGAATGGCTATTGTTTCTGCGGAGAGGATGGAGGAGTAGTGTGGTAGGATGCCTGTTTTTAAAACTGTTATATCGGTGGTTATGGCGAATGTGGCAGTTTTGTGTTGCAGGGAGCCATCTGTGAATATATATTTGTGTTCTTTGTGTTTGTCTTTATGTTCTAGGAAGATTTTTTGATATATTTCTGGTGATGTGTCAGGTTTATTAAACTTATGTAAGGAAGTGTTGATGGTGGAAGGTGGAAATAGCCATGGAGGTGTGATTGTTTGTCTGTTGGGTGGTGGAAGGTAGGGAATGTTGTGGTCTTTGCAAAGCGTAATGATTTTTTTCTAGTGTGGATTTTAGTTTCTTATTAGTTTGATTTTTTATTTGAATGGTGAATTTATGGATTGGAGAGTTAGCACTGTGGAGGATTGTTTTGTATGTTTTGGCTGTCATGAGGTTTCTTTTTTGCTCTATTGTAAGTAGGTTGGCTTCGAAAAGTAGGTTGGGGATGGGTGTTGAGGGGAGAGCGCCAAGCGCTGTGCGTATTCCAGCATTATATGTTGTTTTTAGTTTGTTTAGTGTAGATCTAGGCGCGTGGCCATAAATGAATATGGCGTAGTCTATTTTGGCTATGAGTGTTGCCTTTGTTATGTTAAGAAGTGTATGGGTGTTGCAGTTAAACTTGGGGCTTGCTAAACATTTTATTATATTCAGTTTGTTGGTAAGGGATGGTTGGATGTGTTTAATGTGTGAGTCCCATCTGTATTTATTGTTTATTGTTAGTCCTAGTATTTTGAGTTGGGTTACTAGGGGGATTGCTATATTGTTGGAGGATAGGGTACAATTGCAGTTTTGTTTCCTGCAAATGTGTAGGTGTTGGCATTTGTTAAGGGATAATGATGCTCCAGAGTATGAGCACCATTCTTGGATGTTTGCAAAAAGGGAATCTAGATTGAATGTTTGGTTTTTTTCTCTATTGAGTGGGACTATAAGGAAGTAATCATCTGCATAGGCACTAAAATGGATTTCTTTTGTAAGCTGATTATATTGGCAAGTTTGTTGTAGGCAATTAGGAAGAGGATAACTGATATTGGTGAACCTTGGGGAATGCCATTAAGGAGTGGGAAGGGAGAACTGAATGTGTTGTTGATTTTTATTTTAATTTTCCTGTTGGACATAAAGTTTTTAATGAAATTTTAGTGTTATAATATTGCAACCTATGTAAACATACGAAAATACTCGAGTCAACAAAAGTCCACGTAATCTTAATTTTTTGTAGTGTCGGGCGCCAGCGGGGATTTTCGAGTGCACCCGGAAACAGTCCGTAGAGCGATCAAAACATACAATTTCAGGTCCTACACTCCACACAAGAAGCCGTTGGTAAATTTAATAAATAGGAGGAAGCGCATAGAGTTTGTGGACAAAAGAATTGACGAAGAGCTCAAGCGGGCGTCTCCGCGTATGGAGAAGACCAGAAGAAGCCCTTATTAAAAAAATACGGTTAAAACTGTAAAACTCAACGGCAGTGGTATTATGGTTTGGAGCTGCATGGGTGCAGCAGAAGTCGGAAATTTGGAATTTATTAACGGAGTGATGGACCAATTTTTGTACATTGACATTAGAAATTGGAAATAGGTTCCGAATTCTATCTTCAGCAGGATAACGACCCTAAACACAAGGCATTGAACACAAGGCTGTACCTCGCGTACAACACTCCACAACCATTTTACTAAGAGTGGTGCGCAATGATCCAAATTATATTGAAAAACTGGTGGTGTACCAAATCGTCTCAATGAGGTGATTCAGATGATTAGTTATCCCATCAGATACTAAGTTTAAAGTTTGCATAAAAATAAGTTTCTTTATAGTTTAAAAGTTTATATTGGTTTGTAAGAGTACGTAGACTTTTGTCAAAGCAGATATTAAAGATCCTTTTGCTTTGCATAAATAATATTATATCAAGTTATAAATCTTACCATTTATTTTCATTATTTAAGAGAAAGTTTTTTAAATTTAACAAAAATTTGGCCAAGTTACAAGGTGATTTGTGAAAATATAACAAGAGAACGGGAACTTTGGTGGCACACTGTACACTTCCTTTATGGTGTTCTAACCCTTTATTTGGCCGTGTTGCATATCTGCAACATACCGGTTAAAATGTATTTTTCGCAATGAAAATCGAACAAACCGAATGTGGCTATTTGTTGTACATCTGAAACATACGTATTTTATAAATAATTTGGTTCGGGCACACTTCTAGATGTTTTGTGAAACTTATGTTCACTTTCCCGCCAATTTTGTGAGAAGCACAAGTTGTGTGCGCCAAAAAAATTGTGCTGCAAAATTTTATTAAAATTATAGATATTTCTATACGAAAAACTTGTAAAAACCAAAGGTTAATATGTATATTTGATGGTTAATATGATGTTTCTTGTTGTGTATTGTGTGTAGATTTGAAAAATCGGTATGTTGCAGATATACATCAAACAACTATTCGAAGTTATATTTTACAGAATTTATTTTGTTGTATATGCAGCATAGAGTATTTGTGGTTATAATTTTTGTTGTTATTCGTTTATACATATGGTTATATGTTGTTATGTGTCATAAAAATTGTCTTGGGTTTGTCGTATGTGTTTTATGAGACTACATACATATATACAAATAGTACTTCTTACGCAGGAAATATGTCAGGAAAAGGTTTAACAGCTTCACAGGTTAAAAATTATTTCAACAGTTTAGATAGCGAGGATGAACTTGACTTTTCTGCTGATGAGGAAAGCGATTTTTATCCAGATGAGAAAGATGCAAGTAATACAGATGAAGATGACATCGATGACCAAAATCCACAGAGTAATGCCTTAGACGTTTCAAACTCAAAGCTCATGGATGATTCTGAGCCAAATGTTTCCACTAATAACCCTGATCTGAAAAGAAACTTGCTATGGAGACAACGCCGTTCAATTTTGAACGAAAATCATTTGCAGTTTCTCGGGAGTACTATGTTGCCTCCGCAACTAATGGAACTATCAGAGCCAATACAATTTTTTTAGTATCTTTTTCCAAAAAAAACCTGTTTGATGAAATTACAATCGAAATAAATCTTTATATTCGCCAAAAAGACCCTAACGCACATGTCAATTTTACGTCCTTAGATATTCGACAGTTTGTTGGAATCATATTATACATGTCAATTTCGCGTCTTCCAAGGATTACTCAATATTGGTCAACAATAATTGGAGTACCAGCGATACAGAATATTATGTCGCAAAAAACATTTGAGATGATTAGGCGTCACATTCACTTTAACAACAATGATAAAGCCCTGCCTTTTTCACACTCCTGTCACGATCGGATATTCAAAATCAGGCCAATAATCGATGATCTGAACAAAAATATTAAAAAAGTTCCTATGGAACAATTTTTGTGTGTTGATGAACAGATATGTTCAACAAAAGGTACAATCCCAACAAGCCTCATAAATGGGGCTATAAGATTTTTGTACTTAGCGGTAATTTGGGCTTCTGCTACAAATTCGAAATAGATAGTGGAAATGAAAATAAAGTACGACCTAACGAGCCACAGCCGTCTTAGCAGTATGTACATGTTGGAGTTTCCGGCCACCTACACCTTTTGCCATAGGTTTTCCGTCGTTTTCCACGCGGCTGAGAACTTTGTACATACATACATATGTAAGTATTTTGTTTTTCTCGACACGGAAAACATTTCCACCAATTCTGAAACTGGATTGCCCAACTGCCGATTGCACAAGATCAATTGAAGAACATCAAAGCATAAGGGGGGTTTCTACGTTGTTGGGCCGAAAAGGCGCTTTTTAGTAAGAATTTCTTTTTGAGAAAAGTATAATAGATCAAGGAATGACATTTTCCACAGTTGTTTGGAAAACTTTATTCTATGTATAAAATTTTTTTCGGCGATCCGGGAAAAGGGGGGAGGGGGGAATTTTCCAATAGCATCCCCATTTCGTCCTTATGGAAGTCCTACCGTTCGCAAATGAAGTCTGAATCCAAAATCGAACATTTTTTCTTAATCTAGACACTTTTCCGCAGAGCTGGTAGTAGAATTGGGAAAAAGGATGAAAAATTAAAAAGTTATGAGCTTTTTTTACTACTAATTAATTTTTAAAATTAACAATTTTTAATATTTTTCGCCAGTTCTACTACCAGCGATGAACAATATCCTAAAGAACATGTGTAAATATAGCGATTGGTTAATTTTTGCGCCCTGTAGGACTTACATGAGCTCTAAAAATGTAGTTTTGAGAAAAACGCCTTTGAAAATTAGGAACCCAGCCCAGCACGCTTGACATCGCTCCACTTAACGGCCGATAACTTTCGTAATTTTATTGATTTCAATTTGTGTGTGAAATTTTTACACAGTATTCTTGAAACATATACCTATCCGAAAAAAAATCGAATGTTTTTATAACACAAGGTAGAAAATTAATTTCTTTCCGGGCATTATTAACCAATATTTTAATTGCTTTTTTATGTGTACTCAGCCAAATTTCACACAAAGTGAAAAATAAACACAAAAATAGAGATGCATAAAGGGATTCTAAGAGCATAGTTAAAGGTAAAGCCCCGTTATTACTTAGAATGAGAGCAAAACAGATAAAGAGATCAAAATGTGTAAACCAGGGGTAGGCACAAAGAGAGCCAGCGCAAACTGTCAGTGTATGTGTGTGCTTTACACTGCGAAAAATGAAAAGTGGATAAAATTTGGCTCAATCGCTAAAACCAGCACAATCGATGATCTGCTGTAGGAAAATAAATGAGAAAACAAACCCCAAATTAATTGTTTCATGTGCATTTATGCAACAACGCGACATAGATGCGCTTGCGTCGAAATGCTGCAACAGACTAATTCTGTTTTTACGCTCTCAAGTGCACTTCGTGTTGACTTCGGCATGCAGACAGATGGTAGAACGATCATATACCGATCATTGTGCGATGGTATCGATGGAAATTTAACTTTTCGATAAATCGATGGAAGATGTCGATATATCGATGGTTTAATGTAAGTCGAAAATTCCCACCAGGCACGTGTAAGTTGTCTAATTCTACTTTTATTCATCCCCTGATCCATCAGTCATACCAGCTTTGCTCTTTTCTCCCATATATGTATGTCCCTACATATTCAAATATACATCTGTACTATAATTAACTTTATATTAATTAGTACGATTATTTTACATGCTAGTATCTAATTTAATCATATCGCGCATAATTCATCCACCAGATGTGCGCTTTTCCATTGAGAACAAATCGAATGAACATTGGGGTTATTTCCCCTTCTTCGACTTGTATATTCCCATCACATACCCACAAGCCACCCTCGCTTGCGTTTGACTCGGGCACGATGCACCCCGCACCCGTCTCCTGGGCTTGCTTAGCCCACACTTTTGCTCTCTTTGAGCTTCGGTTTTGCCCGATCTCAACACGCTCGGCTCTGATGAGCAGCGCAGTCAGAGAGCACCTGCACCCGGTACTCTCTCTCGTACACGCATAGTGTACGTCAGGGGTAGGCACAAAGAGTGCCAGCTCAAACTGTCAATGTATGCGTGCGCTTGCTTGTGTGCGTAAGCTGCTTTACACTGCGCGAATCGTATGTGAAGAAACGAATAAAAAAATTAAACTGCAAGTGAAAAAGAATAGTTCCGACCTAATTGTTGTTCAGAAACTCAACTATTTCCTTTACTTCTATATTGTTTGGATAACTTTTTATACGAAGGAGATCTTCTTAATGGCTATCAGTAAGACTATTTTGAATTGAATCTTTAATTAATTTCATTGTCGAAAATGTGGATTCGCAAATGTACATATGTTGTGGTAAACATGGAAGATAATTTTAACATTGCCTTTTTGGAATTAGGAAATTTATCCATAGGAATTTCTCGCCAAAATTCTATTCCACTATTTACAATTAGTGGCAGCATCAGGTTAGTTTTCATGACCTGTATTTCCTTCTTAATTTCTTCTGGGATTAATTCTGATTCTGCTTCAAGGGGGCTATTGAAAACTGCGATTAGCCAATTGATTTGTTTAAAATCAGAAAATTTTTCAGCTATTTCGGACGAAAGGGTATTAACTGCCTCAGCGTATTCCTGAATTCGGGAAGGGTTAGGGTACAATATTACACTTTCTGCAGTTCGCTGAAGGCTGGACAGGGCATTATTTTTCATCTGACTATTAATTTTGCGAGTAAAATTTTTTATCGCTGCAATTAAATCGGACGGAAGTTTATTGCGGCCCTGAAGCTGAAGATTTAATTGATTAATAAAAGAATCAGTTAGAAATGCCAAGTCTAAAATAAATAATGGATTTTTTAAAGAAGTTAATAATTCTTTATCCTTTTCTAAATTTTCGTTTTCTAATAAAGAAATTACTTCTTTACGAAGACTGTATAGTCTGTCCAAACTTTGGCCACGGCTCAGCCACCTAACATCAGTAAAAAGGCAAAGATCCTTATATTCAGCGCCGATTTCTACGAGAAAGGATTTAAACTTTCTATGGGTTAGCGAATTATGACCACTTTTTATGCGATTAATAATTTTAGTTCCTACACCCATTGCATCAACAACTTGAAACATTTTTGCA
This sequence comes from Drosophila tropicalis, assembly GCF_018151085.1. NCBI lineage: Eukaryota > Metazoa > Arthropoda > Insecta > Diptera > Drosophilidae > Drosophila > Drosophila tropicalis. The sequence continues at coordinate 20,058 of NW_027172644.1, read as the reverse complement.
AACAATGCTTGCTGATGAATGAAACAATGGAAAAATGGTGTTTCTCCTATTTGTCTATTGACATGACCAAGAAATCCTTCATTGTTTTCGTTCATGGTGGCGGCACCGTCAGTGCAAATTGATGACATTTTATCTGTCAATTGGAGTGAAAGTACATGCTTCTCAAAAGCATCAAAAGTGCTTTTCCCATTCACATGACCATGAAAGGAATGCAATTTTAGAAATTCATCACAGATGTTGAATTCGTAATCTATGGTTCTGACACAAATAATCATTTGACTAATATTTCTAATATCTACACTTTCATCTAAACAAACTGAAAAAAAAAGCACAGCCCTCTATTCGTTGTTTAGCTTGTGAGTATAAATATTGCCCTATTTCTTCGGTCCTGCGAGTTATTGTTCTATTAGACAGTGGAATATCCTTAATCAAACTGTATGACTCTTTCTCCTTTTGGCCCAAAATATCGAGGATCTCTAAACAAAGGTCTTTAAAAAACATACCATCTTTAAATGGGCGACCTTTCCGTGCTAATGCTATTGCAACAGCAAAAGAAGCTTTCAATATAACATTTTCATCGACACTATGTCCGGCATGGCTTGGGGTGCAATTGCGGCGCCTACTGATTTTACTGTTAAATAAACTATTAAGTTTTTGAAAAATTTCTAGTTTTTCATCTTCATTTTTGTTGTGCAACTCTTTGTGAATGCTAACAAAGAGCCGTTGAATGCAATATTTAGATATTTTGGTAATCACCCGATTACAAACTATGCATTCTGGCTTATTGCTAATATTTAACATAAAAAATAACTGTTTTTCCCAATTAACATTCCACATGACTTAGCTATAGTTTTAATAAACGTGTCAAAGCAACAACAAAGAAAAAATACCAAACAATTTTTGAAAACAAGTTAGAAGCAAAGAACAAAGCCAAAGTCTTTAAAAGACCATTTAAATTTTAACAAGAATAAACACAATACCACAACACTTGTTACAACTTTCAATTTAAATTCATTGCCTTACTAATTCTTAATAAATCGCTATACTCATCGCGAAGTTTGCGTTAAATTTACAAACATTTATATAAATTTATAATCAAAACTTTAACAAACGCAAATATAATTTTGTTGTTGCGCTGCTTAGTTTTTGATTTCGTTCTATCTTTTGCTCCCACCCGCGCTCTCAATTTACAGTTCATAGTTTGCTTTTGTTTGTGTGGTGTTGGTGCTCTCTATTCTTTTGTTTTCTCTTTTGATCGCGCTCGCGGCCGTTAACTTCGCGCTTGTGACAAGTTTTTGTTGTTGTGTGTTTTAATACAGATAAGTACAAATATTCTCTCTTTTTGTTTTCTCTTTTTAATTTGCATATTGCAGTTAGCTTTTGCCTTGGTTTGTATACGTCTCTCTTTACATACATACATATACAGTTTTCTTTTTATTTACATTGTTTGATCTGCCCAGTTGCAGATGGTACAAAACTCCAATGCTCAATAGCATGTGGAGTGGAGTGAGGAAAAATAAGTCTTCTCCTCTTCGAATTCCAGAAAGAAGTCCTTTTTATATTTCGTTTTCATGAGTTAGAAGCTCTTCATGAGCCATGTAACAGAAGCTTTTTAGAACATGTTAATGTAAATACAGTGGTAGAAATTCCGATAATCTTAAACAAATAATATAAGAAATTTTAATATATAGAAATCTAAGTTAACAATGACGTCTCCTCCAACATACTCCCCCATTGAAGGATGAAGTATGACTCCTTCAATATACATAAACGTCATCTCTTAAAGGCAATGGAGCAAGTTTGCAGATTGGGCGACGAATAATTCCTTTCTTGGTGCGAACGTCGGCTACTCTGACCCTTCCATCTGCACCAGGTATGGCTTCGACCACACGACCAGTAATCCAGCATTGCGGTGGAAGATTGTCTTCATGGATGAGAACTAATTGATCCTTTGCTATGTTGTTCTCGGGATGCAACCACTTAGAGCGTTCTTGTAATTGATGTACATAGTCGCGCTTCCAGAGTTCCCAGAAGCGTTGCTTGAGATAGGTCACCCTTTGCCAACGAGATAGATAAGATAGTTTTGAGTCATTTATTACCGGTTCAGGGATCGCTTGCAGTGAACATCCGATCAATAAGTGTGCTGGCGTCAGAGCCTCCCCGTCATTGGGATCATCGCTGTGAATGGATATTGGACGGGAATTCAATATCGCCTCCACTTCAATTGCAATCGATTGAAGCTCTTCATACGTCAAATGAGAAGAGGTCAAATTTTTGATGAGCAGAGTCTTCATTGACTTTACTGCGGCTTCCCATAAGCCTCCAAAATGGGGAGCACGCGGTGGAATGAAATTGAATTCAAAGCCGGCATTTCGGCTAAATTCCTCCAGATTTTTTGCATTGAGTTCTGAACAGAATTGCCGTTTGAAGCCTTCAAGTTGCGAACTTGCTCCGACAAAGTTGGTGGCATTGTCACAATAAATCCTTTTGGGTATGCCACGTCGTCCGATGAATCGCTTCAAACAGAGAATAAAATTATTAGCAGATAGGTCAGAGATTAGTTCTGTATGAATAGCTTTTGAAGAAAAGCAACCAAATATGGCCAAATATGTTTTGTAAGGAACTTTGCTTCGAATGCGGTACGACGTAAGAAATGGTCCACATAGATCTACTCCGCATATCAGAAACGGGCGTTCGGCCAGGAGACGGTCAGCTGGGAGGTTACCCATGATTTGTCGCATTAATACAGGTTTGTAATGATAGCAATGTGTGCAACTTCTAACAACCTTTCGGACCAGTTCGCGAGCATTTACAATCCATACTGTTAGGCGCAGAATCGCTATCAAAACCTTAGCTCCCGCGTGAAGGTTTCGCAAGTGAAGATCTTCAATATATTTATAAGTGAAATTATGAGTCTTTGGAAGCAATAACGGCATTTTAGCGTCCAATGGTATGTCAGCCATTGCAAGACGGCCTCCAACACGGATAAGTCGAATATTTTGAGAACCTATCTGTTCATTTGAGATGAATGGATTTAACCTTTGAAGCTCCGGCTTCAGACTTCGTCCTGCTTGTAAGTCCTTTAGTTCTTTCGCAAACACATCACTCTGAATGGAAGAGATTATATGATTAAAAGCCAATTTAAATTCTTCTACTGAAATGCTTCTTGTATCATTTATCGTATTATTGCGGTTAATAGGAACTCGGTTGAAAACTCGTAAAACGAGACTCTCACAATCATACGAAACGATGATAGTCTACTAATGATCTGCTTAACTATGCTCTTTTCTTTATAACTAGTGCTACATTTCAATACAAGGGTGTTTCGCAATTCTAATTCTTTGGGCTCGAAATCTGTCTTTCTTTCAGATTTCGGCCAATGTAATGCATTAAGTGTTAAGAACCTTGGTCCATGAAACCAAATTGTCTGCATCAAATCGCGCGCTGCACAGCCACGTGAAACAATGTCGGCTGGATTATCCTTTCCAGGCACGTGACTCCAAATGATATCCTGCGATTGAGTTTGTATGGTTGATACGCGATTGGCAATAAAGCATTTTAGAGTTGATGGGTGCATTTTAATCCAATGGAGAACGACAGTTGAATCTGTCCAAAAATATGTTTTGCTGACAAGACAGTTTAATTTGTGTTTGATTTTAGTCCATGTTTGGCAGAGTAAAACGGAAGCACAAAGCTCTAAACGAGGTATGCTTTGCGATTGAGTGGGCGCAACTCTCGATCTCGAAATGATCAATGAAGTTACATATTTTCCGTTGTCCAAAACCCTTGCGTATATGCAACATCCATACGCTCGATTTGAGGCATCCGAAAATCCATGGATTTCACACTTATTTTTTGGTGATGTATTAACAAATCGATTTACTCGAACCATGTCAAGATTAGATAAATCAGCTTCAAGTTGTTGCCATCTAGTCCGTAAGATCTCTGGCAACGGGTCGTCCCAGTCCAACCGCTCGATCCACAAGTCTTGGATCAAGATTTTGTAGCGTACTACGACTGGCGCTAATAATCCTAGCAGATCATAGAGCCTGGCCATGATCGATTCTATTTTTCGTTTTGTTGGTATTGCAGTTAATGGAAGATCAAATCGAAATAATATAAGATCTTCAGTTGGCAGCCACGACATGCCAAGAGCCTTGGTGACATCACTATTGTCAATATTGAGATTATATTCATAATCTGTTGGTGCCCCACTAAAATTCCACTTTGTCAATTCTAAGCCTGCCTTTGAGAGCAATTTGGTAACTTCATTCGTCTTAGCATTGAGTTCTTCGATTGAGTCAGCTCCAGAAATTAGATCGTCGACGTACATATCCTCAGCTAATACAGCAGCTCCAATTGGAAACAACTCCTTATACGTCTCTGATAAAAACTTTAAGGACCTGATTGCGAGAAATGGAGCGCACGACATCCCATAGGTAACAGTATTCAATTGAAATAATTGAATAGGTTCGTGCGGTGACTTTCTCCACAAGATTTGTTGGAAACTTCTATCCTCAGGTGCTACGAGAAATTGTCTGTACATTTTTGTTATGTCAGCTGTAATAGCATGGCGATACAAACGAAACGAGAGTAATGTTAGGATTAGATCTTGTTGAATAGTAGGACCAACCATGAGAATATCATTTAATGATATATTTGATGATGATTTAGACGAAGCGTCAAATACTACGCGAAGTTTAGTTGATGAGCTCTGCGGTCTAAGTACACAATGGTGAGGAAGAATGTAATGATTTCCCGATTGCAAATTATCTAACGAAGTTACCTCCATGTGATTCAACTTAAGATATTCATCTAAAAAATCGATGTACATTTCCTTTAATTGGTGTTGAGATGCAAGCCGTCTTTCGAGTTGAAGAAAACGTCTTTTTGCACAGGACAACGAGTCTCCAAGTTGTTCAGGAGATTCCTTGAAAGGCAACCGAACCTGTATGCGCCCTGAATCCAGGAATTGTGTGTGCACCTGAAAGTGAGTTTCACATGCTTGTTCTTCTGAGGTTAACGAAATATCTTTATTTTGAATTCCATGTATTTCATCCATTTTCCAAAACCTTTCTAATAATATGTTAAGGTCCTGCCGTTGCGTTAAATTACAAGTGTATTGTTGAGTTGATTGAGGTTCGGCAATCTTACCCCCGACGATCCATCCTAATGCAGTTTCCACTAGATGAGGAAGACCAATTCCTAAACTAATTTTACCAGTTTTAAGTAGATCAAAAAACTCCTTTACGCTAAGCAATAGATCTACTTTTCCGGGCGTATAAAAGAATGGGTCGGCTAACTCAATTTCTTTGGGAATGGCCCAATTTGACACATCTAGTCTCTTTTCAGGCTGAGGTAGAGATATAGATTTAGTCACGATAAACTCCATATTCCATTCATCTGGAGATATTCTTGAACGAATTTTGGTAGATACGGAATGTTTCATATGTGTACGTAATTCACCGATTCCAGCAATCTCATAATGATCTCATAAACGGAAGCTGAAGCCTTTTCGCTAATTCTTCAGTTATAAAGGTAAGCTCAGAGCACGAATCAAGTAATGCTCTTGCGAGCTGAAACTCACCAAGTTTGTCTTGAATAAGAACTATTGCTGTTGGAAGTAATCCCCGCCGAGCGTGGCGAGTCAACATTGATGTTGCAAATGTTTTACTTTCGTCATGTGTATTATGAATGATTTGTTGCGATTGATGATGAATAGAAGGTCCATCTAGTTGATAATTTCCCTGGACGTTTGAATCCTTATGCATGTTTGTGTGATGTAAACCTCCACAATGACGACATCTATTCAATGAAGGACACTTTGAGGCTGGATGACCCTTATTGAGGCAATTTAAACAAAGTGACGCTGTTGTAACAATCTTAAATCGCTCAATAAAAGGTAGCGAAATAAAAACTGGACAGAATGCTAACCTATGCTCAGTTGACTGACATTGAATGCATCTACTTTGGGCAGCAACAAATACCTTTGAAGTACTATGAAGTTTGTCTCTGACGGGTCTTTCCTCTTGTCGGTTTCGCAGATACCCTTCCAAATATTGACAGTGTCGACTGAGAATTTGATAACAGTCGGCCCAGTCTGGCAATTTATCATATTCTTGAACCCGATCGTATGCTTGTTTGGATTCAAGATCAATTTTTGCCATAACAATGTGAATAAGTACTGCGTTTAATACATCAGCTTCAGACCCAAGAGACAACAATGATCCGCATAGAGCTGAAACCGTATCCAAAATTGTACGTAGGGTAACAGCGTCTGCCTTTTTCATGCTAGCAATGTTAAATAAACTTGAAATATGTTCTACGAAAATAAGAACTTTCTTGTCATATCGCTCGTTGAGGCGCTCTAGGGCCTTGGGATAATTTTCGTCTGATATTTGAAATGGCGAGACTACGCTTACAGCTTGGCCAGATAGACAACTTATTAGATAGTTAAATTTGTCAACATTGGACAATGAGTTGTCTTCATGTACCATATTTGTAAATGAAGTAATAAATTTTTGGAATTCCCCATATTTGCCGTCGAATTTAGGTAATTTGAGGGATGGAAGCCGAAATTCCAATTAACTCTATATATGTACATAATACACGAGTATACATACCAAATTTGGTGGCTCTAGCTTTTATAGTCTCCGAGATCTGCGTGTTCATACGGACGGACGGACGGACGGACGGGCGGACAGACGGACATGGCTAGATCGACTCGGCTGTTCATCCTGATCAAGAATATATATACTTTATAGGGTCGGAGAAGCTTCCTTCTGCCTGTTACATACATTTTGGCGACTTTAATATACCATTTCACCCTATGGATGTATGGTATAAAAATCCATGATTACGTTACAGCCTGTAACTGTACTGTTTCTTTTTCTGTGGAACAAATTGCAATAATTTATTTGTGGGTGGAAAAAGAAATAGGGCTATTTTGTGGTTTGGTTCAATTGTCGATAAAATTTAAATGTTCAATGCGGACTTTAGATCTTGAATGATGTCAACATCATTGAAATCGGACAGACAGACTTTCTTTAAATTATTTATGTTCGGAATTACTAAATGAACTGTTGGCCGGTTGCTTGCCTCCAGTTTTTTTGAAACTATTTCAAAAGATTCTAAAATTTTGACAACCGAACCTAAACCATATAAAGTTATCTCTTCAATTCTGTTTGTATGATTTTTATATTTTAGTATTGTTGTCAGTTCAATCCAATAATTTTCAACTGACTTGAGGAGGTAGTACACCGTATTCCAATCCCAAGTATGATTTCATTCCAGATTTTTTAACGAACTTCACCAGCTTGGTGCACGCAGTGACCATAGAGCCCAGCTCGGGCACGACATTAATGCCATTAACTTTATTAATGCCGTTTTCAACAGCGTTGTTCAGCAGATGATTGATGCAATTGATTTTCTCGAAAGCGGGAAAAGCTTTTATCATATTTGATCCACGATCCAGCCTCATTTCTTTAGTCTGCAAAGCTTATAGAAAATTGCTTCAGCAGACGGCAGAAGTTTTTGTTGTTACAGGCGGACACTTAGATAACAACAACAATAAATGAAGCAAGTAAGTCGACTCGTCGACTTGGGTATACCATACACCTGGTGAAACAAATATTTAAAATTTCGAAGACCAAATGTATGTCTATTAAATTGTTTTTACATGTCTTATACTATGTGCGCTCTCGCTCACTCTACAAACACACGAGCACTCTAGCGCCGCTACTAGCCAACGTCCAATTCTGGCCTTGTGGACCGCGTAGTAAAATACGTTCATACGCATATTTTGCATGTTTCTAGTCCGATTTCAATAAAATTTGGTAGTTTTGTAGAAATAGATAAGAATAATTAGTGTGCCGAATTTGAACGCGATAGTCAAAAAACTACAGGAGGAAATCGGTTTTTTCTTAATTATGGAGGCGGAAGTGGGCGTGGCAAAATATGAAAATATATAATTCTGCGCGCATACTAAGCCAGTATACATACTAAATTTGGTGACTTTAGCTATGTTTGTTTTTGATAAAATCAGTTTTGTTTAATTTGCGGGGGCGGAAGTGGGCGTGGCAAAATTTTTAAATAGCCAGTTTCTGCGCGTTTATTAAACTAGTCTGCATACCAAATTTGATGTTGGTAGCTGTCATAGTTTTTAAGGAAATCAGTTTTATGTAAATTCCTGGGGGCGGAAGGGGGCGTGGCAAAAAGTTTGAACAATTAATTTCTGCGCCCTAACTAATCGGGTATACAAACTAAATTTGATGTCTCTAGCTGTTATACTTTTTAAGAAAAATCAGTTTTATGTGATTCCTGGGGGCGTAAGGAGGGCGTGGCCGAAATTCCAATTAACTCTGTACATGTACATAATACAAGAGTATACATACCAAATTTGGTGGCTCTAGCTCTTATAGTCTCCGAGATCTGCGTGTTCATACAGACGGACGGACGGACGGACGGACAGAGACGGACATGGCTAGATCGACTCGGCTGTTCATCCTGATCCAGAATATATATACTTTATAGGGTCGGAGAAGCTTCCTTCTGCCTGTTACATACATTTTGGCGACTTTAATATACCATTTCACCCTATGGGTGTATGGTATAAAAATTATTAAGATTTATTGACCTGAAGCCGCGCTAAAACCCAGTTTTGATTAACTTCAATAAGATCGAAATCTAGACAAATTTAATTTAAAATATTAAAGAAGCTAACATTTAAGGCCATTTTTAAGGTCATTTTTATTGGAAATTGACCTTTTCCGGATGACCATGTCCAATATTGCCCACAAATTTTTAATCACATTAAGGTCAGGAAACTGGACAGGAGGACTGACCACATGTGGGCAATCCCAGATCAACCAGGACTGAACAATGCCGGATTTGTGTTTTGGGTCATTGACTTGATAAAAACGGAATCGGCCCTCTAGACCCAATTTCTCTGCACTTTGAAGTAAATTCTCCTTTAAAACTGATAGATACATATGTCTGTCCATTGTTCCTTGGATCAAAACCAGGATTCCAACTCCCGAAGCAGCCATGCATGCCCAAACGATGACACTTCCACCGCCATGCTTCATAGTGTCGACTAACCTTTGCTAAGGATCATGTTTCCCGCTCAATTTCTTTCTGGAATGAAGTAATATATGCAGATGAATCCAAATTCAATATCTTTGGGTCGGATTCGATGCAATATGTTCGGCGCCAACCAAATACCGGGCTTCATAATCAGAACTTAAACCCCAATTCGTTTCAAATAATCCAACGAGCCTGCCTGCGCGAGTAGCCTTCAAGTGTGGCGAAATTGTGAGCTCGCCTCTGTATGGAACAGGACAATAACTTGAACGTGCGTAAAAAAAAAACCAAAGAGAAAACGAAAAATACCCTTTTAAGTACTAAATTGAAGTCAGAACACTGTATGAAGGCAATAGAAAAGATTTTCTTGAGGCAGTATAATTAGGAGGTTTAATCTCTGACGTTCTCATCGGACATAGGAGTCCTTTATGTCGCAGCCTCCGACACCATATGCTTCCACCATAGCACCATCAGACGAGCTGCTCTGATTGAAAAAACTTTTTGAACCTATTTTCAATTTCGATATCATTACATTTTAGATGGGCAACGTTCCTGAAATGATGAAAGTTGCACAAAAAAAAAAAAATGTTCCAGCTGTTCACAATAATCTTTCGCTCATTCTTAAGACAAAATAAACGGCCAGGTTTCTGGTAGAATGTCCACGTAAGGGGGCCGCCGTTTATTTTCCTTATTGGGATGCGTTTGGATTTCTAATTCTTATTCAATGGGGCGCGGTCTGGCCTTTGTGTCGCAGCCTCCTATTCTGCATGCTTTACCCATGGCTTCATCAGACGAGGTGCTCTGAAAACTCTCAAGAACCTTTTTAACCCTATTTTCAAGAGACGGAATATTCAGTCATATTGTGTTTAGATTTTCTATTCCTTGCCCTTACCTCTTAATACGCAAGGAATTTTCGGGGGCATCGCATTTCTGTTTTAGAGTGCGTTTGCAAACAAATTTGTATGGCAGTAAGCATTCGCTACTATATCCAGAATCTGGATACCAGATGATGAATGGCGGAAGACACAACTTCAATACTTGAATCTGACACCTGATTTGATTTCGATCTGAGCAGAAATTATTAAACAGTTAATTTGGCTTAATAGCACCGGTTAAACACATTCCCGGTTCAAACCTTAAAAAGCTAAAAAAATAAAATAAAAAAGGGATGAAGTGATTAGATGTTGCCTCATCGAAGGCAAACGCCTAATGAAACTTCTGAGAAGTAAAGCGACATTTTAGTCAAAAATTCTTGTCAGGGCATACTAGAGTGATAGAGTTGTAAGCGTAAACAGTGTGGCTGTTAATTAGTTGGAATTATGCCCAAGCGGTAAATATTTACCTAAGCTACTCTAGATTTTAGTGTTGAAAAGTGGAAAAAATCGGCTAAAGCTAGATTTCAGTGTTGGCAAACGCTATTTTTCATGGAATATGGTGTTACCAGTCTGTTGTTTTGTTTGGAGCGTTGTTTGACCGTTCTGGCAGCCGAATATTGTATTCTGAACTATATTTCAAGAAACGTTGTAAACTCAACAATATTTTCGTTTGTTAAGAATAGTGCGAACAAAAGTTTCAAAGAGCCTGCTCATAAGTGTGTCCAAAATGTGGCAAAATGTTTGGAAACACTATCTTAAAATTCGACGGTCTTTTAAGACGCAGTCAGCTACTTCCAGCCATTATCCCGCTAAAAATAATATTTTTTTGGCAATTTCAGAAAAACTAGGCAAAAAATCGACAAGGAGCACCCACAGTATTGTTTTGTTGGCCACCTTAAGGCTGTTTTTGACACAAGTAGCTTAGGTATTGTTATGGGTCAAATAAATAAATAACGATAATCCTGTATCGATGGTGCTGGTTTGTTAGCTAGAAACTTCGCTGGAAATTTGGCGGGAAAAAGAAATAGAACCGAGCCAGTTCTGGGAGCGGTACTGGTTCCGGAAAGAAATTTAAATTTAAGAAAATCTAAGAGAGAGATGCGAGTTTTTTTTCTGAAACAAAAGGAAGGGGACAAAAAAAACTGTTTTCTTCCGAAGGGGACATGTAAGTTATAGACGAGATAAAAATGAAAACTGAAATGAGGGTCGTGGGACGGAAAGCCAAAGGAGCCAACAGACAGTCAAATTGACGGGATCCTATCGGCCACCCAGATCTGGGACCTCTAGTTTTTGTTTAATTCAAATAAGTAACCTCAAATATTATGCCCTTAGAATAAGTCAGTGTAATTATTATTTTTCAATTAAATTATTCTCCTTGGACTCAGCAGATGATGAATGAAGACCCACCCGATGAACTCTTCTGCGGCTTTGCTTTTTGATTGAACTTTTACATATGCCATGTTTTATATGTTAATGTAACGTATTTATATAGCTGTTTTTGTTAACCGAAAAATCCATAGAGGTTGAATCCATATCTGAGCCATTCCAGCTAGACGGTGTTCGATTATATGTGGGTCACACTTTTTATTTTTAGCTTCTGACTTCGGAACGTTATCGATTGTAGAAATTATGTGACTGTCGAATTTTGTTGCATAAAGGTAAACAATAGCGAAATCGCAATAAGTAACTTGGCAATAAGTAAGTATTCGGAGGTTAAACATCATTTAGCAATAATTCGAGCTTGTTTTACATGTTTAACATGTTTTCCGCTGCTGTGTGACAACTCAGTTTGCATAGACTTCGGGGCCTAAGATTTTGGCAGTTAGGCAGTTGGGCGCTCGTGGATGCCTCGTATAGAGGAGAGAATTCAGACAAATGCCTAAAGCCTATGCCTAGTTTCTCTCTCTTAATTGCTGAAGTTACTGCGGTCAACGGTGCGTCTCAATGTTGCAACAGCTCCGGCCGTCTATTGTAGTTGTTGGTTAATTCGAAGCCACCACTCCTGTATATAGAAACATGCAGTTTGGTTGCAGATACAGTAAAAATGCGGTAGGCTGTAAAAATTGTAGGACTTGCTCAGGAGCTGGTTTTAGCGAGGCAGGCCTGCTCAGTGGATTTAAGTAGCGACTACCATGTAGTCTTCCATGCAGTGACTTAATGCGATTGAATTGGAAATCGCTTTCAAGGCTGTCCCAGATCGGGATTGAACAGGTGTAACTGGAACTAAGACCTGTTTATACAGAGTGACTTACTTTACGGTGCTTGCAGGAAGGGCCATGAGAAGTCAGTGCAAGGGCCCGGATATTCGAAGATGTGGCCATGTAGGCATAGTTTACGTCCAAATTGGATGCCAAGGTAACAATAGCTGCGATTTTAATCAGACTCCCATTAACGATTATCGCTCTTGTTTTAGTTGGAGCCGAGACGTTTTTACCGTCGTGGTCATGTGGATGAGGTCATTTAGGCTTATCTTGGCATGCCCGAAGAGAATACATTGTACAGTAGCGGCCCTAGCACACCACCTTGCGGAATCCTGGCAGTGAGACTTCCAATCCGAGAGAGAGTTTTATTTGGACCTTTAGCAACGAATGTTCGGTCAGCAAGTCAATTGTCGAGGACTGCATACAGAGCCAGTGGGAGGAGGTTTGCTTGTCGAAAGCATCCCTGTATCTATGAAGACAGCCGAGAAAATCATTTTTTATCAAAGGATTTTATCAGCTGTTGTGCAAGAAGTGTCAGTTGGGGCTTGGTGTTGTGTAGATGTCTAAACCCAAATTGATGACTGGGGATAGAATCAGCGAAGGTTAATACCTACCTTAGCGAAGGCGTGTTTTATTACGCTTTAAAATATTTAATTGATGAAATTTATACAAGTCAAGTAATTTTTTCAAAATGGAAATCCAATTTGAAAGTTCATTAATTTTTCAGAAGATTTAAAAAACAGGCTCGAGGACAATTTAAAAGATATCAGGTTAGACAACTTCTAAGAGAAAACTATAACAAATTTTGTTTTATCTTTTCTATTCGGGCAACCGTCTTCAGCTGCAACAATAATAAAAAACAATTTCTTTTATATTTAAATCAACCACAAATATCACCAAAAACATACATACATACATATATACAATACATGACTTGGAGTTAAAGACACAATAATATATTTACATAAATCGAAGATACATACATAGTTATAATTAAAATAAGTTGTAAGATATGTTGAAAGCGCTGGCTGCTAAGACCTTTGTCTGAATTGTTGTATTATTTTCTTTTTATATACATATATTTAATATTTATTTAAATAACACCAACCTATTCTGTAAGCATGTAAGCATATAAATTGGATAAGCATATAAATTGTAATTATATGGTGTGGTATGTATTTGATTGTTTAAGGAATTTAATTATTATAAAGACGTTTTCAGTGGTTGGGTTTGAGAGAATCGTTATGGGACATTGTTTGTCCAATATTAAGGTAGGATGTTGCTAGACAGTTTATTTTGGATTCTGTTCTATGTTGCAGTTTAGGCAGGGTGTAATATTGTTGGGATTGATAAAGTGCTGTTGGGTAAATCTTGTGTGTCCAAACCTAAGGCGAGGATGGTTCTTATCGTTGTTGGATGAAATTTGTTGTTGATATTGGAGTCCGAGCATATTATGAAGTGTTCACTTTGTACACTAGCTTTATGGCCTTGTGGATGGCTATTGTTTCTGCGTATTGTGGGGTAGTATGTCTGTTTTTAAAATTTTGGAATTCAGTATTTATTGCTGATGTGTTGGTTTTGCCGGAAATAATTATTGATTATGGATAGGTGCTGAAAAAGATGAATATGGCGTAGTCTACAAGAGTGTTCTATTATGGTTAATAGCTTAAGGGTATATTGTGTGGGTGTTGGCAGTTTTGTGATGATAATGATGCCCCTTAATATGGGTCTGACTTAATGCATAAGTTAAAGAGTTCTACGAACGCCTCGGGGTGCAAAGACACCGCTAGCTTCGTGGCGCGGCTAGGTATGCCATCTGGGCCTGGCGCTTTGTCATCTGCGATTTTCCTTCCGCTGGGTCATGCACTGCCGGGAAAAGGCTGGAGACGATGCGGCCGAGTTTTTCTGAGTCTGTCGGAGCTTGCTGCTTGTGGAGCTTTTTTTCTATTGTGCTTTTCCCCAAGCATCTGTGATTGCCGTCTCACAAAGTTCGAAAAATAGCATACGCTTACTATCTTTGATTGCTCTTTTAAGTACCTCAGTGTTTCCGCATTATCGCTGCTTCCTGACCGAGAATATTGGCGACGTGCCATGTGGCAATCTCTTCTAGCTGCGTCAATATCGATAGACCAATAGTACACGGGCGCGTTGTGTCGCCTCTTCTTGCCATACTCCAGTTACATGCGTCTGTGAGGCAAGTTGTCACCGCATTTGCTGCAGACTCTGGGTCATTTGTGGTAATAATAACCAGCGATTCGGCGAATAGCTGCGGGTTTATCGTCTCAGCTTTGTACCCTTAGCACGAGGTGCGCGTAGTTGCTGCTCTGTTGCTATTGGTTGAGCAGAACCACATCGAGGGACGCCCAAGAACGGCTTCCCCTCCAGTTTGTGCCTGCGCATCCCCAATCAACAGACCAGGCGTTAAAGTCACATCTAGGATGCTGTAATACGTATCGGCCGTTAGGCTGGGGGCCAAGTAACAGATATATATTCGTACTCCAGATATCTCTGCTCTTACGAATCCAACAGGTGGTCCAAAAGAAGGTGGTTTTCATATAGTCGGCGGGCAGACTTTGTGCCGATTTGTTGTAAAATACGGATTGAATTTTTTTTTTTATGAATGTGGGGCATTTACGGACATAAATCGAATGATGGTAATTTAAAATTTCTGGGTCAATGTGATCTATATCCGGATATCTGCAGATCAGGCAGAGTTGCAGGCTTTTGCAATAGTTGGTGGCCAGGTCACACTTTAGAGAACGCACTGGAAAGGGAATGTATAGGCAGATTTTTGTTTTTTGGTATACAACACTAAGTTTGTTGGGTAAGGGCGATTTGACCAGTTCCGACGAGATTGTTGTCTTCGTTTTTCATAATTTTTATTGATTTGTATTCAGAGTTCGGATTTGATGCCTTCTTCGTTCATGCCTGTAAGGTTACTAGAATATATCACACCCTTAGAATTATTTAATGTTTTATGTTCAACAATAACAACATCGATTTGGTCAGTGAGCAAAGTGGCATCAGTTTCTAAGCCTGTGTCATCGTTTTTGTGTGTATTACATTGATTGATAAACATTAATTGATAATTGTGTAGTGGTCTTGTCATGTGATTAAGACTGATTTCAATGAGGGTAATAAACTTTCACTTGTGGATTTGTTTTTGTAAGACTTAAATACTAATTACTTTCTAAGAAGCGTCCTTTATAAGTGAGTTTCAGACTCGGTTTAATTGTCAATCGTTTATTGTAATGACACTCTTCTCTATAATATTAGAAGTGTCTCCACTATGAGCACAGTCTTGAAATCCTTCGGTGACAGCTATCAAGGTCAAGCCCCGATTTCTTCAAATCCAGTCTCCACTCCGGCCAGCCGCTCATAGATGATAAAGATAATTCGGCCTTTAAAAAAACTTTATAAATACAGAAGAATCCGGTTATAAGGACGCTCAAGGGACCAACGATTTTCGTCGTTATATCCGGAAGACGTGTGTACTAAACGGAGGCCTTTTCATTTAAGTTTGTATTGGGACCAACCAATCACTCATCAAACTTTACCCGCTATAACCGCTATAATATCTAATCACTTTCCCCTTTTTAGTTTTTTATACCCTTGCAAAAAGGGTATATTAATTTTGGTCAGAAGTGCAACGGATAGAAGGATGCATCTCCGACTGTATAAAGTATATATATTCTTGATCAGCATAACGATACGAGTTCGAATAGCCATGTCCGTCCGTCTGGATCAGCGCAAATTCCTCCTAGAGATACAGAGCTGAAATTTTGCATGTGGGCTTGTATATACTGCACAGTTTGTATATGGAAGTCTATGATACACTGATTATTGCAATTGATGATGGGAATGGTGGCTAATTTTTTTTAAACTACTGAACAACCGACATGCAACATTTCGAAACACTCCGAAATGGCCAAAGTTTTAGTAGCATCAAAAATCCACATGTGGGACGAATGCACAATGGCACAAAAACGCGCATTGGAAGCACAAGACCGAACATTGAAAGATTTGCGAACTGACTCGAGATGTTTTGGTGGTGCAATGATTTTATTATCTGGCAATTTCCGACAAACCCTACTAGTCATTCCAAGATCTACTGCCGAAGAAATAAAAGCTTGCCTCAAAGCATCGAATCTGTGGCGATAAATAAGGAAACTTCAACTGTCTATAAATATGAGAGTTGCATGTTATAAGATCTATGTATGTATCTGCTGATGATTTCTCTAAGCAATTGCTGACTATCGGTAATGGCCTTGTTCCTGTTGACGAATCGAGCGGTTTAATATTATTTCCCCCAAATTTTTCCAATTTCATCTCATCAAAAAGTATTTCCGGATTTGTGGGGTGCCTTGAGTAAAACGTGACAAAGTCAGAAAAGACCCGCTTATGCACTAATATCATTTAAAAAAAAGTATTTTTTTCCAATTGAGTACACCCCACAAACCAAAGAATTAAAGTATAAAAAAAATAGAGCAGCCCTGAAAGTTTTATCAAGCTCTGAAAGTTTGCATTTGATTCTCTGCGCACGTGGCTTAAAGAAAGTATAATTACCAAGTCAAGTAATAGTCCAGCATATAAAAATTACAATGGAAAATGTAGCTCCAGGTTTGTTTTACTCGATTGTTCATGTATCCTTATGTGTTTTATGCTGTGTTGTTTTTAGCGTCCCTAACCTAAAACAATTTTTGTTTCGTGAAGTAAAAGTTAGTAGATTGTCGTGGATTATTGTAAATATTAATCAAATCATGTTTGTCAATGCCTTATCTGTATGAAACACTAATCACAAATTTCCCTAGGCATCTTTGAGTTCCGACATGCAGAACTGCTTGACGTGTGGCTACTCAACAAGCGCAAATGGATCACTTTTGGAAAAATAAAAATAATAATAAAAATAAAAAAGAAAATCCAAGAATTTCGCAGCTAACGCAAATAAATGCTTTGCAAAAACATAAAAATGGATGTTTTCAAAAATGTTAATTCAAGTTGGAAATAATGAGCTAAAAACAACACCAAAAAAGCGTATGACGTAAAAGAAACGGTTGTCTGAGAAGGAAAAACAACAACACATCTTTACTTGTTCAAGCGGCTTCAGAATCAGCATAAAAAGGCAAATTCAACAACACACAGTTAAACGAATACTGACAATGCAAAAATGAAGCCATGGAAGTGTTTAATTCAAACACAGAATTAACGTTGATTTCAACCTATGGTTTTCACTGTATCGGAATCGGATAAGGTAGACAAAGGCCTGTTTGTCACAACACTTATTCCGTTAAAGCTGGTAAACTATCTAAATCAGATTTTTTGAATTAACCGCACGCCGCAATGTATCAGATTTTGGAAACCTGATCAAATTCAGTTTACAAAGGAAACCACTGAACATATTTTAAAGGAAAAAAGATGACTTCACAATCAAATTCAGAACTTAGTGTCATTTTTTTTTTTTTTTTTTAATTGCATGCATGGACTCGTTTTTTAGAGTTCGCACTTAATTTATCGTAAAGGATTGAGCTAAAAAGTTGGCAAGAGGCTCTCATGACAAAGATTTAACTAGGATTACACGTTGACAAGCCAAAACAAAATGGGAAGTGGAACGACGGTAATACAGCGAAATAGCATTTGTAGATGTGTGACACTCCCCCAAGTTTTTAGAGTCGGCAATTTGTTTAAAACTAATCGGCTAATCAACAACTTTTGATTCTCAAAATCGAAAAATATATTTTTATTTTATAATTGTCGACATGCATTCGGTAATCAGAATATTGTATGATTGATTAACCCAATTACGTTTATTAATTTATTTGTAGATTCAAAGTTATAACGGGCGCATACAGTTTTTGCGCAGGTTCATATCGATAATTCGTGAGATATCGAATTTTCGACATTCGATAATAATCGTTACGATCAGTACTATTGGGGTAATCTATTTTATTTTATTTTCGGTGGAGAAAAAACCCTTTAGTGTATTGTCGGAGCCACACAGCAATAATCGAGTGATATAATTTATTCTGATGATAGTATTTCAAAGGTAAGTTCTAAGTCCCGCAATCGCAAATATTACCATGCTTCATGAATCCTAACCTCAATGTTTACAAGTAAACAATCAAAACAAAATGTTCCGGAACTTGCTCAAGATTTCCTAATCCAATTATCCAAGAATTGTTTAAATTGACAGTTCAAAACGTTATGCTTATTTGAAGGTTCAAGGGAAATGTCAATGGCCGTCACGAAAAAGAATTAAATTGGAATGTGAAGAATGTGGGAGTCAATTTGACGATGATTATAAAACTAGACACGAAGCATCAAAACATCATGGTAAACGTGTTAAAGTCAAACATGTTGGAGCACCGTTGAATCCATTTGAAGCATCAAAAAGGAAACCTCCAGTTTCATCTTTTGTGCCGTCTGCAACTCCAAGTTCAGATTTTGCTCCGTCAAAAACATCCGACAGCAGTAGAAAATGTCGCTGTGTCACCTACACAAGAGTTATCCAAAACCTGCCAACCCCCAGCAACTGTTTCAAGTTCAGTTTTTCCTCTACAACTGAGTGAAATTGAACAACCTTTTCACAAGCAACTTCATCCTCATCACTAGCACCATCTCCTTTACAGTCATCGGAACCATCGCCATTGGAACCATCATCGGAACCATCATCGGAACCACAATTTCCAGCGCTACCTCAACTCGAAGCAGGTTTGTTATCGCCTACAAAAAAGAAGCTAAGGCTGATTTTACTTGGATAGATTTTTCTGGAAAAGTTGCGGAATTTCTGACGAATTTCGAACGACTGAATCAGGTTCTAGGTACAATGAAAAACGAGGCAATACCAAATTTGACAGTATTTTTCGTCGACGTGATTGACTGTTTGACGAATATTCACGAAGAAAGTGAAAATTTATTGAAAATGGCAAAAGAAGAAGAGAATAAATTTATTATCGATAAAACTCACGAAGTACACGTTGGTAATGAAGTGCTGTTGGACCATGACCCTGGGAAAAGACGGAAAATTTCCACTGCAAATGAACGGAGATATTTGAGTGCTCTTGGCCCGTACCAACCTAAACTTCACATTTATCCGATCAATCCAGATATACCCTCGAACAATCAGCGTCGATTCAACCCAGCATGGTACTCTGAATTTTCATATTTGGAATACAGTCCTCATAAAGATGCCGCATTTTGCTTTTGTTGCGCTTTATTCCCGGAAGGAATCGGAAGATTTCAGGCCAGCATAGAATGGGTGTCTGGCAGTGGCATAAAATTAAGAGCCGAGGTCAAAATAAAAAAGGAAAAATGGTTCAACATTTTACTTCTGAATCTCATCAAGCAGCTTTACGTGATTACTGTAATTTTGTCATTCAAGGAGCTCACATAGACATTTTACTGGAAAAATCTACCAGAGAGCAGAAAATTAGAGAAGTGCAAGAACAAGAGTATCATAAAAAAGTTTTGCTTGTCTTGATCGATGTTGCTAGAACTTTGGGAAGGCAAGGATTGGCTTTTCGTCGTCACAAAGAATCAGAAGAAACCAGTGGTGGAAATTGATTGCACGTCATTGTCCTTTATTGCAAAAGTGGTTAGATGAAATTTCGAAAAGACCGCGTCACGTTACGTACCTCAGTCCGGTCACTCAAAATGAATTCATCGACCTTTTGGGTCTAAAACACAAGAAGCCATTGTAAGTGAAGTAAACAAAGCAGGTATTTTTTCTATCATGGCTGACACAACTCCAGACCTATCACATCAAGATCGACTCGCCATCAACATTCGGTACGTGCGTCAAACAAATGATAGATTAGTTCCCGTTGAAAGGCTTCTGAAAATGGATGTTGTCTTAACGAAAAAAACGGGAGAAGAGTTGTCCAATAAAATTGTAGTTGCACTTC
>NW_027172643.1:0-480 GCF_018151085.1 Drosophila tropicalis | reverse complement strand
AATTACGTAGATGTAAAGAGACCATTAATTTCACTGTTTACATTATTTTTTAATATTAATAAAATTTTTGAAAATAATAAAATTATTTGACGCCAACAGCACGGTTAAAAATATTTTAAAAGAAGCTTCAGTAGATACTAAGGTATTATTCTATCTCTTATTAGGGGGATAAAGATAATTTTTTAAGTGTTCTAAACCTATTCAAGCTCCTAACCAAGAGTTAGAAGTTACTGTGATTAATGTTCCAATAATTATAGTTGAGACAAATAAAATTTTTGAAGAAATTATTAAAAATTAAAAAGAAAAAGGATTATAACCTTTATAAATGGGGTATGAACCCAGTAGCAGCTTAATTAACTTATCTTTTTATACTTTTGGTGTATGATGCACAAAAGTTTTTGATTTAGAAATAGTTAATTCTGTGTGGTATAAAACCTTTTTAAAAAAAACAATAAAATCAACTAATGAATGTAGAATACA
>NW_027172642.1:0-1197 GCF_018151085.1 Drosophila tropicalis | reverse complement strand
CCAATTTGATTTCTACACAGGGTGTCATCCTTTATATAGAATCATGTACAGTATGTGACCCAGGGTCCACACTACAGCCGCCATTTTGATTACACAGGGTGCCATCCTTTATATAGAGGCCATACAAGGTACAGGGTCCACCCTACAGCCGCCATTTTGATTACAAAGGGTGCCATCCTTTATTATAGAGGCCATACAAGGTACAGGGTCCACCCTACAGCCTCTATTTTGATTACACAGGGTGCCATCCTTTATATAGAGTCCATACAATGTGCAGGGTCCACCCTACAGCCGCCATTTTGATTACACAGGGTGCCATCCTTTATATAGAGGCCATAAAATGTGCAGAGTCCATCCTACAGCCTCCATTTTGATTACACAGGGTGCCATCCTTTATATAGACGCCATACAATGTGCAGGGTCCACACTACAGCCTCCATTTTGATTACACAGGGTGCCATCCTTTATATAGACGCCATACAATGTGCAGGGTCCACACTACAGCCTCCATTTTGATTACACAGGGTGCCATCCTATATATCATAGAACGCCATTTTGAACACAGGGTGCCACCCATATAGAGGCCATACAAGGTACAGGGTCCACCCTACAGCCTCCATTTTGATTACACAGGGTGCCATCCTTTATATAGAGGCCATGCAATGTGCAGGGTCCACCCCTACAGCCTCCATTTTTTGATTACACAGGGTGCCATCCTTTATATAGAGGCCATACAAGGTACAGGGTCCACCCTACAGCCGCCATTTTGATTACACAGGGTGCCATCTTTTATATAGAGGTCATACAAGGTACAGGGTTCACCCTTACAGCCTCCATTTTGATTACACAGGGTGCCATCCTTTATCATAGAGGCCATACAAGGTACAGGGTCCACCCTACAGCCGCCATTTTGATTACACAGGGTGCCATCCTTTATATAGAGGCCATACAAGGTACAGGGTCCACCCTACAGCCGCCATTTTGATTACACAGGGTGCCATCCTTTATATAGAGGCCATACGAGGTACAGGGTCCACCCTACAGCCGCCATTTGATTACACAGGGTGCCAGCTATTGCTATAGAGAGGCCATGGGCTGGGGTGCACAGGGTCCCCCCACCCTACAGCTCCATTTACCACACACATACTGGGTGCCATCCTTTTTATATGAGGCCATACAAGGTACAGGGTCCACCCT
>NW_027172641.1:0-355 GCF_018151085.1 Drosophila tropicalis | reverse complement strand
GGTATATTAATTTTGGTCAGAAGTGTGCAATCTACAGAACGAAGCATCTCCGACCATACAAAGTATATATTCTTGATCAGCACGACGAGACATTTGAGTTCAAATAGCCATGTCCGTCCGTCCGTCCGTCCTTCGATCAACACAAACCTCCTAGACCGTGTAAGAGCTACAGAGCTGGAAATTTTGCACGAAGCTTGTATATACTGCAGGGTTGTATATCTCGGATTCAGCCGGATCGGACCACTATATCATATAGCTCTCATACAAACCCCAAAGTCAGTGACTTTTCTCAATAACTTCGTTAATTTCTGAGCTATTATCGTGAAACTTAATATTAGAGTTAATTACGCCTGTA
>NW_027172640.1:0-629 GCF_018151085.1 Drosophila tropicalis | reverse complement strand
TCAATTTTTAATTTAATGTGGGATGAAATTGTCTTCTGGAAGGAACAAATGGTTCGATCACTCGAAACCTCACAATAAGAAGAATCAAATACAAAAAGATGAATCTAACGATTTTCATATTAAAATTTAAAAGACGAAGAGTTACTTGGGATAAAGAAAAGCTAAGGCCTCATCAAATAAAGTCGTAACTGACAAAAAGGGCAACAACGTGGTAGGAGCATCTGTTAATTGTGTGATGACCATGCTATTGGAGTTTGAAATTAAAATCACCACCTGTTTTGCTTATATGAAGCAAAATCTTGACTGGAACTGAAGGAGGAACTAAACTGAATTGCTCTAAATGATTTAAATATACACATTACATGTCTGACAATGAGGTGCAATGACCAATAAGAGGAGACAAGTAATGAAAGCATTAAATTTAAATTTTTACTTTTAGCATGTTGACAGAGCTCAATCTCCTGGGTACTAGAAAAGGGATTGAATCATTTTCAGATGATGTAAAAAAAGCTGGCATCAGCTTTGCGCTGTCCGAAGGGCCATTTTTCCACCTATCTGTTTCATCGTCACGTCTGAATATTGAAAGTTTTTGAGGAAAAACGATGCATCAGCTTTTTAATATCAGGTTT
>NW_027172639.1:0-204 GCF_018151085.1 Drosophila tropicalis | reverse complement strand
GCTGAACCGCGCTTATTGACGAAAGATCGGGTCCATCATGTTAGCCGCGGTAACATGAGCCGTACCTGATTTTTCCGAAGACAAATAGAAATGGCATTTTTATGCGAGTCATTTCGTATCGTTTGTACATGTACAAAAATGTTTGGTACTTTTATGCAGCGTCGGTCGTAGTATCTGAAGTTGGTGACTTTGCTTTCCGACCAT
>NW_027172638.1:0-27800 GCF_018151085.1 Drosophila tropicalis | reverse complement strand
ACGCACAGAAGGAGACATTTCCGACCCCATAAAGTATATATATTCTTGATCAGCATGAGAAGCTGAGTCAATATAGCCATGTCCGTCTGTCCGTCCTTCTGTGCAAATCAACTTCCACGCCGCCATCTTAAGAGCTATCGATATGAAACAATATTTGTGCTATATAGTTTATATAGTGTGGCCCGAAGCAGATCAAGTGCGAAAAAATTGTCACGGGATTGGAGTATCCCCTTGAAATTTACTACGATGATAGTATTGGAATATAAAGAACTCAGATCCAAAATTAAAATCTGATCGGTTAAGGAGAACACAGGTTACAGTCAATATAAATCGGTTCAACCGCTGCCGGCAGCGCAGCCTGCTGTCTACTACGTCATACGCCCTATGCATACACACACAGACGCGACGCTAAGAAAACTATGTGTATGCGCCGTGTCGTTGCTTAGGAAAGATGGAAAAGGAAGAAAAAAATTTTAGTAAAAAAGAGTAAAAATGTTTTGTTAGTGTATTGATGAATTGAGGTGCATGGAAAGAAATTTAAAAAAGAGTAAAACTATTATTTTCAAGAACTGCAAGGGTAATAAAAACTTTAGCCTAGCCGAGGTTAGCTTCTTTGATATTTCTATTGTGTATTTGTCCACGCGATTCGTGCCGTGCGATATACAGCTGCCCCCTCGGTCGGTCGGGTGGGCGGTTATCTGCTTGGGCTCGAGCGTAACAGGCTTTGTCCTGGTGTCGTAGGGGCCACTTGAACGTACTGCGCATAGTGTACTCCGTCAACGTCCGCTAATATATTGCAAGTTTTTAATAACCCCCTGAAAAGCAGAATCTGAGTCAATTCCAGATGAAATTAGGGAGGAAATACAGGTCATGAAAACTGACCGATGCGCACACTAAGTAGTGGAATAGAATTTTGGCGAGAAATCCCGATAGATAAATTTCCGATTTGCAAAAGGCAATGCTAAAATTATGTTCTATGTTTACCACAACATATATTTTGTAAAACTACATTTTCCACAATGAAATTAATTAAAAACTCTATTCGAAACAGTCTAACTGATAGCCATTTAGAAGATCTCCTTCGGATAAAAAGTTATCCAAATAATATAGAAGTAAAAGAAATAGTTGAGTTTCAAAATAAATATTAATTCAAAATTATTGGTTTTCCATCGCATTTCTAATTTTTTTTTTTGCGCAGTGTAAAGCAACTTACGCACAGGAGCAAGCGCACACAACTAGCGCTCTTTTATGCCTTTGTGCCGGCCCCTGCTCCAAGTCAGTGGTAGGCACCAGAGAACGGCAAGGCGTGCTGGCAAAAATCATACACAAAAATAGCCGAATAATCGTGTCATTCGGCTCAGCCGACTCGAAACATTCAAACATGTACACGAACTCTCTCGTCGACTTAAATTGACCCAATCCGCTCATATTTTTTTCTTACCGAGTTTATTCGGCTCAACATTGATTTTTTTCCTTGATTTACTTATACGCTCAAATTCTTACTCAATTCACCTCACTGAACGAAAATCAGCGCTTGAATGAAAATCAGCTCATGATGCCGAAGTCACTGACATGTGTACATATTTACCCATAGGGTGAAATGGTATATTAAAGTCGCCAAAATGTATGTAACGGCGAAGGAAGCTTCTCCGACCCTATAAAGTATATATATTCTTGATCAGGATGAATAGCCGAGTCGATCTAGCCATGTCCGTCTGTCGGCGTCCGTCCGTCCGTATGAACACCCAGATCTCGGAGACTATAAGAGCTAGAGCCACCAAATTTGGTATGTATACTCGTGTAGTATGCACATGTTCAGAGTTAATTGGAATTTCGGCCACGCCCCCTTACGCCCCAGGAATCGCATAAAACTGTTTTTCTTAAAAAGTATAACAGCTCGAGACATCAAATTTGGTTTATATAATCGTTTAGTTGGTGTGCAGAACCTAATTGTTTAAACTTTTGCCACGCCCCCTTCCGCCCCCGGAATTTACATAAAACTGATTTTCTTAAAAACTATGACAGCTACCGACATCAAATTTGGTATGCAGGACTAGTTTAGTAGACGCGCAGAAACTGGCTATTTAAAAATTTTGCCACGCCCACTTCCGCCCCCGCAAATCAAACAAAACTGATTTTATCAAAAACAAACAAAGCTAAAGTCACCAAATTTAGTATGTATACTGGCTTAGTATTCGATAAGCAGAGGATATATATTTTCATATTTTGCCACGCCCACTTCCGCCTCCATAATTAAGAAAAACTTGATTTTCTCCTGTAGTTTTTTGACTATCGCATTCAAATTCGGCAGACTAATTAATCTTATCTATTTCTACAAAACTACCAAATTTTATTGAAATCGGACTAGAAACATCCAAAATATGCGTATGAACGTATTTTACTACGCGGTCCACAAGGGGCAGAATTTGCCGTTGGCCAGTAGCGGCGCTAGAGTGCTCGTGTGTTCGTAGAGTGAGCGAGATAGCACATACTATGAAACATGTAAAAAACAATTTAATAGACATGCATCTGTACATTTGGTTTTTCGAAATTTGGCAAAATTTGTTTCACCTGGTGTATGGTAAACCCGAGTCGACGAGTCGACTTACTTGCTTCATTTTATTTTATTTCATTATTTTTTAATTTTTTTTTGTTAATTTTCTTTTCGTTGTCATTGAATAAGAAAATATATGTATAATCTGTTGAGAAATTACGTATTTTGATTTCCTTGACTTAGCACATGATCAAACTCATACGCGTTGATTTAAATCAATGTTGAGCCGAAACAACATACGCCCAAAAGATCGGTAGCACATTGACAATGAATAAACTCAACAGTGAGTTCGTGTACATATGAATGTTTCATCGGTTGAGCCGAATATCACGATTATTCGGATAAGCCGAAATGTTTACCGAAGGCTGTGCATATACACAATTCGTATGGTCATCAGCATGAGCTGATTTTCACTCAACGCTGACTTTCGTTCAGGGAGTGGAATTGAGTCAGAATTTTAACGTATGAGTAAATCAAGAAAAAAAGTGAATTTTGCAGATCTCTGGTAGGCACCCATAGCCCGTGCGGGCACTTCTTTTCGGCATATGATCGTTTTACCATCTCTGTGCATGCCGAAGTCAACACGAAGTGCACTTGAGAGCGTAAAAACTAGTGTTGTCAGATATTTTTATACCATACACCCATAGGGTGAAATGGTATATTAAAGTCGCCAAAATGTATGTAACAGGCAGAAGGAAGCTTCTCCGACCCTATAAAGTATATATATTCTTGATCAGGATGAATAGCCGAGTCGATCTAGCCATGTCCGTCTGTCCGTCCGTCCGTCCGTCCGTATGAACACGCAGATCTCGGAGACTATAAGAGCTAGAGCCACCAAATTTGGTATGTATACTCGTGTAGTATGCACATGTTCAGAGTTAATTGGAATTTCGGCCACGCCCCCCTTACGCCCCC
The DNA here is from genome assembly GCF_018151085.1 of Drosophila tropicalis. NCBI lineage: Eukaryota > Metazoa > Arthropoda > Insecta > Diptera > Drosophilidae > Drosophila > Drosophila tropicalis. The sequence goes on along the minus strand of NW_027172638.1, from coordinate 24,331 downwards.
AGGAATCACATAAAACTGTTTTTCTTAAAAAGTATAACAGCTAGAGACATCAAATTTGGTTTATATACTCGTTTAGTTGGCGCGCAGAAACTAATTGTTTAAACTTTTTGCCACGCCCCCCCCGCCCCCGGAATTTACATAAAACTGATTTTCTTAAAAACTATGACAGCTACCGACATCAAATTTGGTATGCAGACTAGTTTAATAGACGCGCAGAAACTGGCTATTTAAAAATTTTGCCACGCCCACTTCCGCCCCCGCAAATTAAACAATACTGATTTTATCAAAAACTAACAAAGCTAGTCACCAAATTTAGTATGTATACTGGCTTAGTATGCGCGCAGAGTATATACATATATTTTCATATTCTACCACGCCCACTTTCGCCTCCACAATGGCATTCGAATTCGGCAGACTAATTAATCTTATGTATTTCTACCAAACTATTAAATTTTGTTGAAATCGGACTTGAATAATGCAAAATATGCGTTTGAACGTATTTTACTACGCGATCCATAAGGGCAGAATTGGACGTTGGCTAGTGCCGGTGCTAGAGTGCTCGTGTGTTTGTAGAGTGAGCGAGACAGCACATAGTATGAAGCATGTAAAAACAATAGACATACATTTGGTTTTCGAAATTAGAAATATTTGTCTCACCTGATGTATGGTATACCCAAGTCGGCGAGTCTACTTACTTATTTCATTTTGCTTCACTCTGCGCACCTCTTGTAAAAATTGAGTGCGCAAATGATGAATTTTTGTTTTTATTTCATCATCACTTTTGTCTAATTTTTCAGGAATTTCGCGATAAGCATTTAGTTTTTTATGTTTTTTTTTTATAGTCTGCTGCATTGTCAGTTAAATATGCTAACTGACTGACATTTTTAAAGATATGCCAAGATGTTAATATATATCCTTTATATCTTTGTGACGAGGGATTTGTAGTATCGATCAGTTTTTTGGTTGCTAGTGATGCCGTATTCATGTACGAAATGAACCGTTACAGGTAAAAAGCTCACGTTAGCACTTGATGTCCACATATTGCAAGTGATAGCAATGTTCGAAACCTGCTCCAAAATTGTTGACAATTTTTCCGTCGTTTTTATACCATACACCCATAGGGTGAAATGGTATATTAAAGTCGCCAAAATGTATGTAACAGGCAGAAGGAAGCTTCTCCGACCCTATAAAGTATATATATTCTTGATCAGGACGAATAGCCGAGTCGATCTAGCCATGTCCGTCTGTCCGTCCGTCCGTCCGTATGAACACGCAGATCTCGGAGACTATAAGAGCTAGAGCCACCAAATTTGGTATGTATACTCGTGTAGTATGCACATGTTCAGAGTTAATTGGAATTTCGGCCACGCCCCCTTACGCCCCAGGAATCACATAAAACTGTTTTTCTTAAAAAAGTATAACAGCTCGAGACATCAAATTTGGTTTATATACTCGTTTAGTTGGCGCGCAGAACCTAATTGTTTAAACTTTTTGCCACGCCCCCTTCCGCCCCCGGAATTTACATAAAACTGATTTTCTTAAAAACTATGACAGCTACCGACATCAAATTTGGTATGCAGACTAGTTTAGTAGACGCGCAGAAACTGGCTATTTAAAAATTTTGCCACGCCCACTTCCGCCCCCGCAAATCAAACAAAACTGATTTCATCAAAAACAAACAAAGCTAAAGTCACCAAATTTAGTATGTATACTGGCTTAGTATTCGCGCAGAGTATATATATTTTCATATTTTGCCACGCCCACTTCCGCCTCCATAATTAAGAAAAAACCGATTTTCTCCTGTAGTTTTTTGACTATCGCATTCAAATTCGGCAGACTAATTAATCTTATCTATTTCTACAAAACTACCAAATTTTATTGAAATCGGACTAGAAACATGCAAAATATGCGTATGAACGTATTTTACTACGCGGTCCACAAGGCCAGAATTGGCCGTTGTCTAGTAGCGGCGCTAGAGTGCTCGTGTGTTCGTAGAGTGAGCGAGATAGCACATACTATGAAACATGTAAAAACAATTTAATAGACATACATATGTACATTTGGTTTTCGAAATTTAAAAAAATTTGTTTCACCTGGTGTATGGTATACCCGAGTCGACTTACTTGCTTCATTAAAATATCGTATCGATGATATTTTTGCTTTTGAATAATATCGATACGATATTAATATATATCGTTAAAAATATCGATATATCGATATTTTTTCCCCCAAAATAAATTTAAATTTACACAATAACATAACAATTTATTTTCTTAATACGGATTTTCTTTACACGCATTTTCTTAATACGGAATTTGTCATTTTGCATATTCAAAGGCATGTTTAACTCCAGTACTTGGAGTTTAAAGATTTCAAAAAAAACGCGTTCTGTTATATGTGTATGCGTCATACGACTTCGCGAGTCACGGTCAACACATTTAATTCCAGAAGCAAGTCGCTCCGAAGGCACTGAACTACCAGGGGTTGTAAGGTATCTTAAGGCAAGCTTCGAGAGTCCTGGCATAGCCGCCTTTTACGAACTCCAAAAGATTATTGGGTTACTTTCCCACGAAATTGGGGCAAGCTGAGATACATCTTTAGCTCCCTATTTGCCGAGCCGTCTACCTTCACAATTGACCTATTGTGCGCCTTTTCATATCTATCACCTTGGTCATCTGAATTTTCGTCATCTGAAATCTGTAAAAAATTAAAAAAAAGAATTAGTTATGTATATTTTCGAACAGAATTTTAATATTATTGTGAGTAAACTAATTACAGTTATTTAAGATAATACATAATTATAATCATCGTGTTCTTTTGAAATGGCTTCACCAAATCAGATTGAACAAAGAAATATACAAAACATAAAACAATGAAGCAAGTAAGTCGACTCGTCGACTTGGGTATAACATACACCAGGTGAAACAAATATTTCAAATTTTGAAAACCAAATGTATGTCTATTAAATTGTTTTTACATGTTTCATAGTAGTGCTGTCTCGCTCACTCTACAAACACACGAGCACTCTAGCGCCGCCACTAGCCAACGGCCAATTTTACCCTTATAGATCGCGTAGTAAAATACGTTCAAAGGCATATTTTGCATGTTTCCAGTCCGATTTCAATAAAATTTGGTAGTTTGGTAGAAATAGATAATATTAATTAGTCTGCCGAATTTGAATGCGATAGTCAAAAAACTACAGGAGGAAATCGGTTTTTTCTTAATTATGGGGGCGGAAGTGGGCGTGGCAAAATATGAAAATATATATACTCTGCGCGCATATTAAGCCAGTGTACATACTAAATTTGGTGACTTTAGCTTAGTTAGTTTTTGATAAAATCAGTTTTGTTTAATTTACGGGGGCTGAAGTGGGCGTGGCAAAATTTTTAAATAGCCAATATCTGCGCGTCTATTAAGCTAGTCTGCATACCAAATTTGATGTCTCTCGCTATTATACTTTTTAAGAAAAACAGTTTTATGGGATTCCTGGGGGCGTAAGGGGGCGTGGTAAAAAGTTTGAACAATTAATTTCTGCGCGATAACTAAACGGGTATACAAACTAAATTTGATGTCTGTAGCTGTTATACTTTTTAAGAAAAATAGTTTTATGTGATTCCTGGGGGCGTGTCCGAAATTCCAATTAACTCTATACATTTACATAATACACGAGTATACATACCAAATTTGGTGGCTCTAGCTCTTATAGCCTCTGAGATCTGCGTGTTCATACGGACGGATGGACGGACATGGCTAGATCGACTCGGCTGTTCATCCTGATCAAGAATATATATACTTTATAGGGTCGGAGAAGCTTCCTTCTGCCTGTTACATACATTTTGGCGACTTTAATATACCATTTCACCCTATGGGTGTATGGTATAAAAATAGCTGATACAGATTCATATATCAAGTAGGGCTCAAAAACCAAACAAAACATGCATCCACACTCTGTGGAAAAGCACTTAAGATTTTACCAACGGCGCAATATCAAGTCGCAAACGCTGTGCATGATATAAACAAGCATGAATATACATATGTAAACATTAGAGTATGCATTTTTAAGAACAATTGTCGCCTCTTAGAGTCTAAGAATTCTTTGATATACACAAGACGTTTCTTAATAAAATCAGTTCATATTTTGAATTCAACAGATGAAGATCATGTTTTAGTTTTGCGGTGCTGAAATTCTCTTCATAATCTTTTTTTTCTTTGACATACCCGTTTTTCTTCAGTAAATGTAATCAATTCTTGTAAAATATCTTTAGTCGCCTCTTGTACCCTGATTGGCGAGATATACATCTTTTTTAAATCTTGGATCAAGGAATGAAGACTTTACTAACACTTTATTTAATTCATGAGGATTGCACCTTTTCTCTAATTGCTTGTGAAGAGAATCTTGTGCAAGAATGCCGTCAGCAGATTCTACTTTTGCATTCTGCATTTTCTTTAGTCAAAGTGAAATTAACGGGATCACCATGCTGATAGTTACATATTTTTCTCCGCTTATTTTTTCGGTTGCATCTTTGAATGGGTTCAGAAGGCTACAAAAATCCTTGCAAGTATTTAATTCATCAGTTGATAGCATTTCTGGCAATCCTTTTACTTTTTCAGATCTCTTTATTAAAATGATGGCCACTTTATTCGCAAGACCTAAAAAGGATACCAGCATTTCAAGACATGAATTCCATCGCGTGTCAATGCTTTGCTGCAAGGTCTTAATGGAACCTTCCGGAATTCCCTCATCAGCAGGGCTGTGCTCGAAATGCATAAGAATTTTTTAACTTTGTTCAAAATACTACAAAATGATGCGAGAAAATATCTTGATGCGGCTTTCATATGTTCTCATTATCCGTGGTCAGTGTTGTACACTTACAATTAGACTTATCAATGCTAAAATCGTCGCGCGCTTTCTCCAATAGAGAGCTTATGTACTTACTGGTATGAGACTAATTTGAGAAATGTATGGTTTTCTTATATTAGGTGGTAGAAATAACAACAAAGTGACAAATGGCCAAAATTCACAGAACACTAGACAAACACGATTAACAATTAACGAGGTGACAAAAACACAGATAAAATAACGAAAATAAAAAAATTACCTGATCCATTTTAGCTGCCATTAAACAAATTGATTCCAAACATTCCTTATTAAAATTCAGAATTAGAAATTGCGAAATAATCTATGTATATGAAATTCAATCGCGTGTGTATTTCGAGAATTTGTGCGTGTGGCTCTAAAACAGAGCCAGGCACTCATATCCCCCGGGGGACGAACACGTTCGGCTCGTCGTATGCGTGTAACCGAACGGCTGTCGAAGTCCTCACACAAAAATCTCAAGATCATGAGGGTGGATTTAGTTTCCCTCAGCATTTCGACGCAAGCAGATCTATGTCGCTTTGTTGAGAGATGACACATAAAAAAATTGATCGCTACTTTGTTTTTCTATCTTTCTCTTGCATCAGATTATCTGCTGTACTCGTTTTCTTGATTTGAGGCAAAATTTTGTCAACTTTCATTTTGCGCAGTGTAAAGCAACACACGCAGACAAGCAAGTGCACACATACAACTACATTTTTCTAGCGCTCTCTTTGTGTCGGGCCCTGCCCAGTGGCGGAAATTGTCATTATTTCTTGCATTACGAACGGATTACTTTTCGCCTGTGTGCATTCAAAAACCGGTTACAACCTCCATTACTTTCTTAAGAAATGACCGCTTTTTCTTCTCGGTGCACGAATTTATGGAATTTTGTAATGCAGAAAAGAATGCTGTGCCGAAGTTTCATTCGGGTTTCCATTACCCAAGCATATTCTTTTATGAAAATTGTAATGCAGAAATTCTGCTGCCTGTAGAAAATACAGCATACAATTTCAAAATCGCTTATAGATTGATAATGTAATTGCATTATAACTTAATATACCTGCAAAGCATTTTCTCACTATATAGAATGGCATACTTCCATGCAGTGGAATTACATAAAAAATTGATTCCAAAAGCAAATAAATAAACGCTTTTCATGTGCTCCAGTAATGTATAATTATTTATTTAGAAATTATTATTATATTATATTATTATTTACATATTATTATTATATTATATTATTATTTACATATTTACATTTACTTAAATCTATATTTTCCATATTTTTAAATTTTTTTAAATCTAATTTTTACATTCATTTACAATATTTACATTTTCTTATTATTCAATTTTTACAATATTTACATTTTCTTATAACTCTAATATCTAGTTTAAGTTCTAAAATTTTTATATTTATGCCTAAAATCTATATTTAAATTTTCTTCTAGATTAATTTCATTTTTTTTTATCATTATAATACAATTTTTTTTGTTTTCAAGTTTTTGTTTTGCCAGTCGACCTTTTTGGACTTTAAAGCAGCTACGGATGGTTGATATGTAGCATTTTTCCGTCCATCCTTCAGTTTTAATGGCATCTGTTAATTAAATATTATTAATTATTGTCATCAAAAATAAAATAAAATGATTTATACATACCAGATAGAGCCTCGTTCAATGCCTTGAACTGCTTGAACGGCTCTTTCCCATTTAGGCCATCGTAATTTAAGTTTGGGATAATATTTTTCCCCACGACGCCATCAAAGTTTTTAACGATATTTCCCCTAATTAGTGTCCGAAGAATTCTCAACTGTTTATATTTATTAAAAAAAAACAATTATTAAATTCAATGATAATATACAAAATACATTAGATACTTACATATATGGCTTTGTCTGCCTTGACCAGCTCATTCACTTTATGGAGGTCTTCCATTTTAATTATGGGAAAATGTTGTCAACTTGTGGCATATCATCCTGCGTCAATTTTTTGATTATTGCCAACACTTGCCTCTTTTCCATATTTTCGAGAGTTTTTTGCTGGCTTTGTAGGGTATTCTTTAATTCTTCCACATCGCTTTCGAGCTTGTCAAAACGGTCATTGTTGCCGTTCTCCTCACTGAACTCCGAGGAAATACCACCAAACTGCTTCTTAAACATGACTGAAATACATTCGAATTAGCTACAAATACTTATGACTGAGAGTGTAAAATAGGAATGAAAACTAAATTTTCGTTATATGGCAAGCAAACGTATTTATAACTTATTATTATTCACAAGACCTATTGTTTGTGAATTAATAGGCTCAGTGTAAAATGGCTGAGGATCTTCAAAACGTCGACACTGAACGAACTTTTCATTTTGAATTTCTACGAATTGAACTATGGTAGCCGGAGAACAAGGTTGGATGCAGCAAAAATTATTGTGAGATATTGTAGAAAGAGTGAATTCTTTACAAACCCACTTCGTTATTTGGCCTTTTCTATTCCTCTGGAACGAAGTACTGCAATTGACACTTTTGCATTTTTTAAATGAATATTTGTTATTAATTTGCTGCAGAATGTTAATTGGACATTTAATTGATTTTTTGACTTGTTGCATAAAATTTTCAAATTTATATGCAGTTAAGTCCTGAACATATCCCATTTCTCGGACGGACTCACAAATGTGTAAAAGGTTATGAACATTAAAAGAAACATTTTGATTGCCATATTTAAGAGCAAACGTGCTCACAAAGTACTCGAAAATTTGTTGAATACAATCTATATTAGAATTATAATCCGATTAAGTCAGTAACAGCCTATAACCAGTGTGCAACAAAAGTAAATTATAATAAAAGTCTTCGGGAACTAAATCTTTAAGGAGAACTATTGAAGTGTATAAAATAAATAGCCTAAATTCGGTGGCTTTCCACATGCTTAATTCTTCTAGACTTCTGGGTTTCCTATGGAACTCGGACGGAATAAAAACTGCAATTGAAAGGCTGCGTCTATTGATTTCTATTTTACATTCGTTTGAAAATTTACAGTCTTTTATGGAATTATTATAAATTAATTTTAAAATTTTTTTAGTTACTCCTAAGTCTATTAGATGCATTGCATCTAAAGGAAACTGTGTCATCATACCAATTCCTATTTTTTCCAAAATCATTTCGTTTGAAATGAAATAGTTTTGGTGATGATCTACATATTTCCTTGACGTGTAGTCACTATCAGTTATTTTAATACCTGGGGTTGTGGAATATGCTGTAAAATTTCCTATTCGGCTACCGACTTGTGTGCATTTCATACATCCATTGATGAATGATGATGGATGAATGACCTTTCAATCCACATATGAAAGATTCGGCGGGGCATCGCATATAAATGACTTGCATTTAAGTGTAATTTCTTTCATCCCTAACTCGATGCCATCTAACTTAATGCGTTCCAACTCCTGGACAAAATCATATAAAAAGACATTTGGATTGGCGGGCTTTTGCTTTCCTACAAATGTTCCTATCATAAACACTTCACTATCTTCGACATTTGCAAAGTGCCCTAATATTGGTCAAAGCCCCATGCGAGAGCTTTTGAAAAAGAGGCAACCCGTCAATGCCAACATCCATTTCGAGATTTGAATATCGTTCGAAAATGTTTGTCCATAGTTCTCAATGCCTAGATGTAGATAGTTTCCCGAGGCTACTGTCCTCAAACCAGCTTCTCGGTTAACTAAACAATCAACAGAGCCAGGAACATCGATTCCAGAACTAATCAAAATTTTCAGCAGTGCACGAACACAGCTTCTAGCTGGACTGAACTTTATATACCAATCCCGAAGTTGGTCTGTTAAGCTTGAACTTTCACTTTCAAAAGTGCTTTGCTGAGCATTATCAAGCATGGGCACGGCAATATCATCCAAAATGTCATCTTCATTGGCATTGCTTGAGCTATGTACACTACTAACCTCATCGACTAACAAATTACTATCACCCCTTTCCCTGGCAATAAGTCGGCGTATATTGCGACTACTAAATCCCCTTTTTGTAGGCATATTGCAAAAATAAACCTATCCGAAATATACACTGAAAAACTGAGCCTACTGAAACCACACTTGTATGCACACTTATAGTTGCTACGTATACTTATATTTATATATATATTACCATATATATTATTTATTTATTTTATATGATTTATTAATATAGAAATGTTCAAATTGGTTTAACTACAAGTTTTTTAATACATACAGTCAGCAAAAAAGTTTAAGTAAACTGCCTAAAGTTATTTTACAAACAGCTAGCCTTGAGGTTCAGCCCAGATCAGGGCGACCTTCAAAATTGAGTGCCAGAGATAAGCGACAAATTCTCAGTACAGGTAGAGAGTGATCCAAAAAAAGTCGGCCTCAAAATACAGGAGGACCTATTTCTCACCTCTGAAGTTAGCGTTCATCCGCAAACTGTGCTCCACAAGGAAGGGTACAACGCAGCCGTTGATTTCTGAGGTCAATAAGAAAAAACGACTAGAATTCGCTTAAAAGTATCCAAACGAGCCAGATTCTTTTTTGGACTCTGTTATTTGGAGTGATGAATCCAAATTTAACATTTTTGGGTCGGATGGAGGTCAAAAAGTGTGGCGAATACTACTTTACAACTGAAATCAAACTGTGCGATATGTGCTCCACAAGGAAGGGTACAACCACTAACCATAGAATACATAGATGCGTCAAACTCAAGTTTTTTTGATTACAAATGCTAGCCTGAGCGTGGAACCCCAGAGAACTTCGGCAAAAGCCGAACAGCGTAGATCCCCAGAGAGCGGCCGCAGTGTCGCTACACATCGAAAATAATTCAGTCTGCCACAGATCGCAGAACGATGAGCGCATGTCTGTGTCGCTGTGCTCTCGTTTTGCATATGTATGCGTACACTCGTCGGTACATGCTCAGGCTTCGTAGTGTGTGTGTGTGACGTGAAGTTGTACAACATCGCATTTCAATAGCTCGCTCAACCAAAATTTTTAATTTTCGACAAAAAAAGCGACAATGCGAATAGGTAATCCCTCTGTGAAAAGAATATCAGAAAGTATTGGCATCAGCTTCGTATGTGTCACGGTGGCTGTGCCGATAGAGTGCTCGCTTGGCGGTCGGAATATCCCTGGTTCGAATCCCAACTCGATTATCGTTAATGAAGGTTTTTACATTTGTTACTGTGATTAAAGAAGAATGATATAATTTAAATTATCGGCTTCTACATAAAGATAAACAATTCTAGGGTATGCAAGCTTCGACGATCAAAATCTACTTTGTTTCTCATTTCTCTTTTGTGAAAATAAATTTTAAAATTTGTGAAAATAAATTTGTATTTAAAATGTCCCTAAAATTGATGTATGACGTTGACTGCGATCTCATCGAAAACTTGCGGAGGATCCCCAATGGCGACATTAAGGAGGCGTTGAAGGCCATAGAAGAGATTGGTGGTACCACCAGGCAAGCGATGGTTTTGTTTGAAAGCCTGAAATATTTTCAAAGCATCCCATTTGTTGTCTGCGTTGATGAAGTGGTCTTCTCCAATGTAAGTAAATATATGTACATATGTCGATGTCGTTTTAAAAGGACATAAATATGCGCGGAGATAGTTTTGTTGAGAAGTGTGCAACGCATAGAAGGAAGCATCTCTGATTCTTTAAATTATTATTCTCAAAAAAAAAAAGAGAAACAATTGCTATATTTGAGTCAAAATTCGTACACTTTTATAGTATAGCACTGATGGTGGCAATGTTGATGAACCAACATCATCGAAGCTCGCCAGATTGGATGGAGAGTCATTGAGGGCTTCTGTCCTCTTTATCATGCTCCAATCAATTGATGGGAAGAGAAGGCGAACGGCGTATGTAAAAATGTTGTGGGGGAAGAAAAATACGACAGCACATTGCTTGACCGCATTACGGGCAAGTTGGAGGAATACCTCAGAAAGAGTGGAACTTTCGAGAATCTGATTGCTTATGTTTGCGATGGATGCCGCGTAAATATGAAGTTTCGGCGGGAGTACAAGGGCAAAGTCCCCATTGTTTGGGACTACCTGCATTTTGCCAAAATTGCAATCAAATCACACCACCACATCGACGACACACTGCATGCCATCTACGGCACCTCGTACAGAACTACCACCTACATGGCTGCAGTAGATGGGATGTTCGTAAAGAACACCTTGCCGTCGCAGATGCAACAGGCGTATGAATTGGAAGTGAGCAACATAAAGAAGCTACTTGGGCGATTAAGTAGCTTCTATGAAAAAAACGGAATCAATCAGGACATTATAATTAAAGAATGCAACAGTAACATGCTTGAAATGATTGCTCTGTTTCTCCGATTCGCGGGCGAACAATATTTAAGAGTAATAAAGCCCAAAGCATTAACTATTAACCAAAGGAGACAGGGGCTTAAACAGATGGCTTTCATTATATTTAAAAGCCATCCTGTTTTCAAATAGTAATAAGCCAACCATTTTTTCCCTTTCTTTTCCTTTTGTCCGTTTGTCCGTAAAATAAGATATGTAAATTTCACTTTCACATCCTGATTCGTTTTGTACTCACTTCCAAAAATTTTTTTTACAATGGACCAAAATAATATTGTGAGTAATACAAATCAGGGACCGTAACTGTTATAAGATAAATCTAAAAAAAATTAATAATAATAATTATTTTGAAACTTTTTCCATTTAGCTCAGAAATAACTCTTATTTTTGATTTTTAAAATAAAACTCAAGAATAACTTTTTATTTTTTTTTTCAATGCTTTCACTTTCACTTTCTGAATGCTTTCATATTAAACACTCGAAATCAGAAAGTGTCTTTCAAGTATTTTTCATTCATTAGCAAAAGAATCAATAATTATAAGATTAAAACCGATTAAAACATTTAAATTGACTCATCAATATTTATTATTAATTATTTCTTTATCTTTTAGATACTCTGATGGCACTGTCAAATTGCGCAACTAAATATTTAGCTAATGTATCAAGATATTCTATATCACTTGGCACTGGGAAGTGAGAGTCACGATTTAGTCGAAATGTTTGGAGATGTTAAGGTAACAATAAGTATTCATTCGTTTTTTTATTGTCTGTTACGGAGTTAGCTGAAATTTGCAACATGACTAACAATCCGGAACTGTACCCAATTTAGATTTTGCAACTGTACCTAATTTGGAGAGCGAGAGGGACAGATAGTTGAACTTTAAATTGCTTTTCTTTCATTGTTGCTGGGTCTTGAAAAGAAGCGGAGGTTTCTGAAAGAAAAACTGAAAAGTGAACGACAACAATTTCGAGAAGACGGTAAGTAAACTAAAATATATATTTATTATCATAAATATACATTATATTATTAAAAAAAAAAATTTATTTATTTCTTTATAATTTAATGAATTAAATTTCTAATTTTTCTCCCACAGCTTGACTATCTAACGGAAATGAACGCGTCTCATGATCGCCATCTTGAGAGGCAACATGAAATTGCTATTAAATTATTGGATTCTTCATTGGCCCGCCCACCACCGGCATCAAGACAGCAAACTTCAACACACACAGCAACAGAAACACAAAGACGCACTTCGACACACATAGCAACAAGCACACCAACACACACACATCCCACACTTCAACAGACACATACAAGTGGTTAAAAGTGGTGCGGTCCTATACTCGCGGGCGCTCCCTTTCAAGATCGTTTTTCTGCGCATCCAGAGGGCCTGAAATTAAAACTTCGACGTCAAGAAGGGTCTCCTTTGGACTGTCTACGTACCTCGTTGCGGGGACTCCTCTGCCGCCTGTGGGCTGGCCCCGAAACTTGCTTGCTAAAACTCCACTTGGCTGGACCATTGGAGCCGGTAGGGGTGAGGAGGAGGCTGCAGATCCTGCCTCTCTTTTTTTTTTTTCCCGCCTCTCTCATCGCTTGCTCCTGTCTTTGCTGGTGTGGGTGAGAAATATCTTTTTATCCACCTTTCTCCAAACTTTTGTTGTTGTTGCACGACGTGTTCTTAGCAGTCACACCGCCACGCACCAGCTGATTGCACCAGTGTTGGAAAACGAGGAAAGACATAGGGGAGCCCCTAGCCATAAATTGGCAGGTGGCGCCTCTGGGCCAACCGTTTCGAAGCTTCTTCTTCCTTCGGATTCAAATTCAAATTTAAAAAAAATTTATATTCACAAACTGCAACCGATACTCTCCAGCCAGCCAAATGAACAAATCTGTGGCATCCATCGACCACCAAGCCCGATGCGCAATGGCAGACGTGCAGAATACCCAATGGGAAGAGTCTGCTTTCGGCAGTCGTCCACGGCTCTTGCGGTCACCGCCCCTGAGCACAGACACGCCGGTAAATGTAAATGTTGCAAAGAACCCAGATGCACGAGCTATCAATTTTTTCATGTGTGTTCTTTCAACAAAGCGACATAGATCTGCTTGCGTCGAAATGCTGAGGGAAACTAAATCCACCCTCATGATCTTGAGATTTTTGTGTGAGGACTTCGGCAGCCGTTCGGTTACACGCATACGAGGTGCCGAACGTGTTCGTCCCCGGGGATATGAGTGCCGGGCTCTGCTTTACACTGCGCAAAAATGAGAATTGAGAAAATTAGTAGAGCAGATAATCTAATGCAAGAGAAAGATAGAAAAAAACAAAACAGCGATCAATTTTTCATGTGTGTTCTTTGAACAAAGCGACATAGATCTGCTTGCGTCGAAATGCTGAGGAAAACTAAATCCACCCTCATGATCTTGAGCTTTCTGTGTGAGGACTTCGGCAGCCGTTCGGTTATACGCATACGAGGTGCCGAACGTGTTCGTCCCCCGGGGAATATAAGTGCCGGGCTCTGGTTTACAGAGTTTTCTCTCGCTTTGCTCGATGTCATGCAGCTCAGTTACGAGCAGCCTCTCCACTTGTCTTGCTCACTGGCGCCGCTGACCAAAGTGAGTTTCGGTCATCACTCTTTTGAGCGCAACCAATAATATAAGAGATCTACTGACCAATCAGATTCTTTCTACGAACGAAAAAATGTAATTACAATGAAATGATGGCGGCGTGCACTGTATTGTATTAAACTCAAAATGGTTTGAGTTCTAACGTTGTGCCTTAAGGCATTATCATTACTTTTTAATAAACACTAAAATTAATCAATGCTAATGAAATCTTCATTTTCATAAAATACAAAATATAATAAAATTCGGAAAAGATGAAACTTAATGAAGGGGAGTCTAGTACCACAACTACAAACACGATCTTCATTCGTTGAATTCAAAATATGAACTGATTTTATTTACAAAAAGTGTTGTGTGTACAAATAAACTCTTAGACTCTAGGAGGGGACAATTGTTCTTAAAAATGCTTATTCTAATGTTCATATTTCATGCTCAGCATTGGCGACTTGATATTGCGCCGTTGTTATAATCTTAAGTGCTTTTCCACAGAGTGTGGATGCACGTTTTGTTTGGTTTTTAAGCAATATTTGATATATGAATCTTTATGACTTATTTTTGTGTTATGATTTTGTTTCGTTTTGTATGTTTCTTTGGTGAATTGGTGAAGCCATTTCAGATGAACACGATGTTTATTCTTAAACAATTCGTGTTTTCGTATCCCTGCTTTGGGCAGTCAACTTTCAGTCCTAGCTTTTGAGAGAATTCAGCTTGTATAATCTCCCTTTCTACTCTGAATATCCTCACGAGGTGTATTATCCGCTATCGAGGATGTGTGTAAGGTAGCATCATAATAAAATCCATACACTTTATTTTGCACTGCAATAGAGAAATTCCATATTCGTAGCAGTTCTCATCACTCGTTGAATCGTCTAAGTTCTGAAATTCTTTTTGAGTTTTTTTTTTTTTTTTTGCAAATTGGACACCTCAACGTTGAGGAAGTGTTTGTAATTTCGTTTAAGACTTTTCTTTCCATCAATCATTGTCAGGATAAAATCAAACTTAACAGTAAATGTTTTTCCACTCTTGGTTTGAAAAACAGCAGGTTTCAGGTACAAAAAGAGATATACCGATTTGGCCTTCTACCTAGTTAGTTCAAAAATATAATATAAAGTGCTAATTATTCCTCTCGTTTGCGGTAGTTTGTTTTTAACTTCATAGGTGAAAACACCATAAATCCGGACTGAATAGTATCTGTCAATATAATTCAAGTTTCATTCGAAAACGCTAGTACGGAGCTTAAGGTAAAAATCAAATATACACACTATAAAATTGGATCGCAAGGAAGAAATCTGGCAAGTTTCTTGAAAAAAATGAAGCAGGACGATGTTCAACCATCAACAAGCCGACTCACGAAAGGGACTTAACAGAATATCAGTGTTTACCAATTGAAGAGCTCTCCGAAGAAGCACAGGAATGTAAAAACAAGGGCTACAAAAGGTTCAGATATGGGTATACACCAAAAACTTCGCGTGTTAGACAAAATAAAGACCTTTTACATCATGTTACTCAGCCTCTTCGGACCCACTTTTTGCATCACTGACAAAGAGACGCCTGCGATCACGAAAGGATTTGGAAAATAGTTGGGAATCAAACCAAGAACATTCCGATCGCCAAGCGAGCACTTTATCGGCACAGCCACCGGGATTCATACGAAGCTGACGCCAATATTTCTTGTTATTCTTTCCACAGAGGCATTACCTATTCGCATTGTCGCTTTTTTTGTCGAAAATTAAAAATTTTGGTCGAGCGAGCTATTTAAATGCGATGTTGTCCATCTTCACGTCACACACACACTACGAAGCCTGAGCATGTACCGACGAGTGTACGCATACATATGCAAAACGAGAGCACAGCGACACAGACATGCGCTCATCGTTCTGCGATCTGTGGCAGACTGAATTATTTTCGATGCGTAGCAGCACTGCGGCCGCTCTCTGGGGTTCTACGCTGTTCGGCTTTTGCCGAAGTTATCTGGGGTTCCACGCTCAGGCTAGCATTTGTAATCAAAAAACTTGAGTTTGACGCATCTATGTATTCTATGGTTAGTGACCATAGCTTGCAAATAACTGTTAACCGTTTTTTCCTTACGCTCTGTTCGCGAGAACAACCGAAAAAAATCATACTTTCTCGCTCTCGCTTTGAGCAAGACCCTTTGGTTGTTTTCGATTCGGTTTTCGGTTGAGCGCTAACAGTTGAGCAATTTGCTTATCGGTCTTTGAGTGAACAGCGCGTAAAGAGTGAAACGATTCACGCTCACACAGTGAGGCTCACCAAAAGACCGATTGACTGAAAAACTCAACGCAAACGGTCTTTTCAACTATTTGTCTTCTTTTCGATGCACAGTGGTACGTTGTGTAAAATTGCAACATTAAATTTCACTTTAGATCTTCTTGAAAAAATTGTATGTATTTCCAGACTAATTTTTTGTTTAGAACAGGAATAGTTTTATTTTTTTAAGTATTTTATTTTGAATTAAGCTTAACAACTAATAATGAATTAATGTTTTGGGAACTTAGTGAACTTACGTCGCTCTGCTTAAAATAAAAGTGCAAAGCTGAAAATGCTCTTTCAACGGAGACTTGAGTAGCTGGAGTGGCTAATACCACCTGCGCCAGAGCACTCAAGTGTGGCGATTTAAGCTTCACGTTTTGAAAAAGTAATATATCCTGGTTTAATGGTAAGCGGCGATATATTTTGTCGAAGTCCTCCACTTCAGCATATAACTTGACAAGCGTCAGAAACCGGCTCTTCTTTTGCTTCTGAACAGTTTGCACATCATCCAAAATGCCGAGAAAAGTGACTTTTCTTCTGGTATGGATGAGAATGAGCACTCCATGTCCATATGTAGTTCAACCCTCCTCACTTGTTTGCGATGCAACAGTTCGATCGGAGTCAACCTTTAATAATGAAGCAAAATTATGTTAAAATTTATTGTTTGCAATTATGGCTTAAAACAGGTTTTTGTGTATGACGAGGACAATTTTACTTATTAAAACTAAGAACACGTATCTAAAAGCATCTATAACATAAAGGACACAGGACCTAAACTTCAATTATACTCCTTCTTACGTGCTTCAGTTCAAACAGGCGAAAAGCAATTTTTTTTTAGGTTCTGCTTTGCCAACCATTTTTGGTGATCTGTTAAAATACAGTTCACTCTGCGGGTCCATGTATATAGCAGATAATAATGCTTCGTTTTCGAGCAACTTACTTTCCCGCAGTTTAATTTGTGCCAACAATTTTTTTTTTTTATCGAATTTTTGCTGTTTTCGCACTGCAACTTCAATTCCATCCATATAATGAAAAATTCACTATATACTAGTTTTTCCTCTTGCAGCTTTAAAGTCGCATTATATGCGTCCTTGAATGCGTCGACATATTTCTCCATCCAGTCCCATTCAATATCGTTATCAATACTACTCCCGAGTGGCCACAAACTCTTTTAGTTCGAGTAGTTTTTTCACCATTGAGTATGTAGAATTCCACCTAGTGATAACGTCGAGCGTTGGTATATTTTTTTTTGTGCTCGATTAAGATACGTCTGTACAAGTTACATATAGTATTTATTTTATACATGTACATAAAAAAAAAAAAATTATATTTGAACTTTTCTTACCTATAAGTTTCAGTGCGCAATGTTTTGCATAATTTGCGGCAGATACTAATTTTTTCGCTAATCTCATCCAGCTTGTTAACATCATATACGCATAGTTGAAGAGTGTGCGCAGCACATCGTACAAGATGAATATTTGCCAAATTCAGGTCATCAAGCTTATCCATAAATTTTTCACTCTCAGTGTCATCTTTAAAAAGGACTCCTCCGTGTCGTCATTAAGAATTCCTATGGCTTTGACCATGTTTCTCCCATTGTCAGAGGTAACACTGTGTGTATACATTTTCTTTTAGTAATAAAACATGTTAAAAATTATCTAAAGTAACATTTTTACCCTGAAGATTTGATCCAGAGTTATCCCATAATCGTCAAGAATTTCTAAAATTTTGTCTCTAATGTAGGACCCCAGTGTGTGAATAAGGGAGCTGGATCATGCCCAACGTCTTGACAACAATCTCCGACTTATTTACATTTGTGTGAATAATTTGCAGATTTATACCTAGGAATTGCTTGTCCATTCTAGTTGCCACGTCGATTTTTAGCGACAACAGTTTCTCCATTGACTAAAGCCCTTATGCCGTCTTTGATGGCCTGTTCTCTTACGGACACGAAGCTCATAATGTTCCTCGATGTGATTGGGTTCATACCAAGGGCATTATAAATGGGATCAACAATTTCCCTAAATCCTCATTGTCCAAGAATACAAACGGCTTTCCATCAGTTGTCACAATTTTGATAAGTGAATTCACAACTGTTTCTTCACTGTTTCATATGTTATTTTTTTTTTCTTCACAACTTTTATTTTGGTGTCTTCTTCACTGTCGCACTCTCTAAATATTTCATAATGTTTAGTTGTCAAGTGGCGTTTCAAATTTGTAGTATGAATGCCAGCTAATTTCACGTCGCATAATTACACACTGATTTTTTGCTTACTGCATCAAATTGAAAAATCTGACGCAATTTTTTTATTAGTTTCACGTCCCATTTGTTAAAATCACTGCGCTCAATCGAAACTCACAAAGTAAATTGACGCATAAAAACCCACGAAACTTGACATACACACATACATGCGCAAAAGACTTTTTGAATCGTCGTTCAGAAAGCAAACGGTCTCGGAATGAGCAGAGTAAAAGAGAACAAGAAAAAGTGCTCTTCGACTGAGCTGAGTAAAATTTATTTACAGAACAATCCAACGGTTGCTTCCCGTGGGACCTTTTTGCTCAAAGCCTCAGTGAAGAACACTTATTTCGCGGAGACAGTGCAAACGTTAATGAAGTTATTTGCGAGCTACGATAAGAACAGCATCAACTGTGCGTAATACTTACACATACGCAAAGATAATTTTTCTTCATTTTTTGAACTCTGAAGTAACTGATCAGTGGTATGACTTGATGAAATGTAGCAAACAGAATGACTGTCTGATCAGAGCGCTGAGCTGAGCTGTGTCAGTTCATGGGATGGAAGGAACGTTTCGGTTCCGATCTTTGACATTGGCAGTCAAATGAAGATTGACTTATTTGTGGCATTGGAAGCCGTGGAAAAGTGTCAACAAATATTATGGGAGCCAAGGGAAATCTCCATGGGAGTACAAGTGTTGCCAAAATGTTTAAACAATTAGTTTCTGCACGCAACAAAATGGATATTTCAAACGGACTTGTGATGTCTCTAGCTATATATTTTTAAGAAAAAATAGTTTGTATCCCTGAAGTATGGGAAAATAAAATCTAATTAACTGTACAGATTAATAAACCTCACAATTAGCAAAACAGAGTACGGTGTACTGTGCCTCTCAGCCTTATGGAGGACCTGAGACTGGTGGTTCAGAAGGCTGGAGGATTTACTTTAATTGACATGGCTAGTAGATCTACCCCCCCTGGTATTGCTCATCCCTGGACTCAAGAATATGGCGATAAGACTGAAGGCCTGGAGGAGCTTCCTTCTGCCTGTTAAACACATTTTGAATAGATCTTTTTAATATACCACTTCACCCTTATGGAAAAGGTGTATGAAGGAAAATGTAGGCAACCTGAATCTCAGTCTCTCTTAAACATGCCAAGAACTTTCTTTTTTAGCTTTCCAATTTAGCTGGGATGAGAGCGCTCTCAAGATTTTGATATATATCACATGTAGCTGAACTGAAACTATCCACAGGCTATAAACTTTCACCCATATTTACTGCCGTTAACACTTAGAACAGATTTTATATTTTTGAGACAAATGGATGATAGAATTCTTAATCTGCTCAAAGCTTTAACGCTTGTACATAAAAGAACTTTGGTACAGGAGCGCAACGGCAACCCGGCACACCGGCTTGAGAACTGAGCTTTTTTGGGACATATGTAGTTCTTGACTCTTGGCACTTTGGGCCTTCATACTTAGAAATTGTAGGAATGGACTGTTCTTCTCGCGTCCTCATCCAATGTTAAGTGCACTGGACGAGCGGCTTTCACCGGGAGCCAACTTGGCAATACTGGGCATTGCGTTCTGCTCTAGTGCATTGTTGTCCAAAATTTCTCGTGACCACCCGGATTTAGATTTTGTTCTTCATCTACATTTCGATTATCTAAAAGGGAACTTATTTTTACCAAGGAAATTGATCAGACAACTCACCTGCATCGGCTGCGTCTGCAACATAAGGAACTTCCTTGGCATTGTTAAATTGAGGAAGCCAGTCTTCAAACACGGTAATGCCATGTTTTCTCCAGAGCTTTGGCTACCATACTAAAACTGTACAGCTTGAACATTTAGACAGGACTGATGGTTTCTGTCCTTAAGAATGGTGCTGGAAACTCGAGCATGCGTTGAATGGGACTTGGATAGTATGGGTATTGTCAGATGTGCGAGAAAGGGCTGTAACAATATGTCGGGGGACGGACAAAGGGAATAGTGCACAGCCCTCTGATGCCACATTGCCTCTCAGTAGCCTAGGGAAACAATATTCGCATGAAAGTAATTCTCAAAAGAAAAAGCGCTCTGGCCATACAATATATTGAAGGTATCTCCAGGAATGATTTCTGAAAACCCAAAACATACCAAGACAAATGGCGAGAATTTTGCCGGTGGAAACCGCTTTGGTAAATAAGTTAAGCAAAATAAAAATTCGTTCTGACTGGACAAGGGAAACTTTAACTGACAGAAAAATGCGTTGCCTACAATTAACTTAAACTTACACTGGTCGGCATATATATTTTGACATAGCGTTGCCTTAGTTTATTTTCCTTAATATTTCTTTATTTCAAAAACAATACACGTTTAATTTTATTTTTTTATGGTTACAGTGTAATGAAGAAAATTATAAATTAAAAAATTTTTCAAGTTTAACAATGATTTCAATTTTTTTTTATGTGGCATATATATTTTGGACATCGTTATTTTTATCAACACAATTTAATATTACGGTGAAAAACGCAATTTAAATTTTAAATTAATGGAAAATGTACCCTCCTTGGCATTTCTGACCATTTGGAGGCGGTTTGGGACTTAATCCACCAAGGATTGGAGATGTTTTAATGGAATCCTTTCCCACTCCTTTGTGACCTCTGCGATCGTTTCAATTCTTGTCCTTGTCGGATCGGCGGCTCTATTCGCTTTATTAGCGACCAAACATTTGGCATTAATATTCCAATCTGGACTTCGGGGAATGGCTAATCCGTGTTTCCACCCGAACTTCTCTAAAAATGTTGTTATCATTCTGGCGTTGTGGTAAGACGTTGTCCTGCTGCAAAATATGGTAAAATGGTTCGCCGATCAATCTGTCGCCAGATGGGAACGTAAATTCCTTTAAGGTTCTTAACTATTGACCTTTGGTTCAGAGAAGAGTCAATGGGAACCAAGTCGCCCATTCTCCATTAAAGGAGACGGGATCCCCAGAACATCATGGTTCCCACTCCCCAATGACCAAATTTTTGATATACAGGCGTGTTTTTTTTTTTGCGAAAATCTTTGTCCAAGCGTATGTAAACTTTCTTCTGTGATGAGTGGAACTCGTAAGTGCTCTCATCCGTCCACAGGACATTGCGCCAGAAGGATTTAGGCTTGTCAAAATACTTTTCCGCAAAATAAAGACGCTTAAGTTTATTTTTAGTGGTATAAATGGTATTGGTTTAGCTACATATATATGTTTTCATAATTGCTAAAATTAATCGCCTACGTATGGTCCACTCTCACTTATGGGATTAGACGCGGTCCTATTTCACTCTAAAGCCAACAGCCCTTGGTGTTATGCGAGGGTCTTCATCAGCATTTGTCTTTCGTTTGCGTCCACTCTCTGCGCTCATTGGTTAGGTCCATTTAATTTTTATAACATACACCCATAGGGGGGAAATGGTGTATTAAAGTCGCCACAAATGGTATGTAACAGGCAGAAGGAAGCTTCTTTCCGACCTTTTAAACACAAAGATATTCTTGATCAGGGATCAACAGCCGAGTAGATCTAGCCATGTCCGTCCGTCCGTCAGAGTGAACACGCAGATCTCAGGAGGCTATAAGAGCCAGAGCCACCAAATTTGGTATGTATACGCGTAAATTATGTAAATGTGTATAGAGTTAATTGGAACTCTTGACACGCCCCCAGGAATCACATAAAACTATTTTTCTGAAAAAGTATAACAGCTAGAGATGATCAAATTTAGTTTGTATAAATTAGTTTCTTAGTTGGCGCGCCAAAAATTAATTGTTCAAACTTTTACCACGCCCCCCTTACGAGCCCCAGGAAAACCTTGAGGCTAAACCGTTTTTCTTAAAAAGTATAATAGCTAGAGACATCAAATTTGGTATGCAGACTAGCTTAATAGATGCCAGATATTACTTTTATTAAAATTTTGCCAAATGCCCACTTCAAATCTCCTAAATTAAACAACAAAACTGATTTTATCAAAAACTAAACAAAGCTAAAGTCACCAAATTTAGTATGTACACCTACTTAATATGCGCTAGAGTATATATATTTTCATATTTCACACGCCCACTTCCGCCCCATACTCAAAAAAAAAAACCGATTTTCTCCTGTAGTTTTTTGACGACTGAATTCAAATTCGGATGACTAATTAATCTTATCTATTTCAACAAACCACCAAATTTTATTGAAATCGACTAGAAACATGCAAATATGCGGCTGAACGTGTTACTAAGCGGTCCAAAGGCCGAATTGGCCGTTGAAGGTAGCGGCGCTAGAGTGCCGGGTGTGTTCGTAGAGTGAGCGAGATAGCACATACTATGAAACATGTAAAACAATTTAATAGACATACATTTGTGTTTCCGAAATTTGAAATTTTGCTCATTCACTGTATGGTGTATACCTAAGTCGACGAGTCGACTTACTTGCTTCATTTATATTTATTGAATCTGATAATAAACAGTCTGTCGTGACAAATTATATTCCTTTAGCGATATTTATAACCGAAATACCCAAGTTATGCCTTGTCACACTTCTATTCTTGTTTGTTGACTTAACTCAGATATTTTAACCATTTTTAATATCAAAACCGATAATATGAAAATTACGGATTTATTAAATCAAAAAGAAATTTCTCAAAATTTCTTTATAAACACTTCAAAGTCCGCCTAGAAAACACGAAATTGCTAATGTCAAAATACGGCTCCTATGCTTATACTTATACTTTTTCTGTGCTTTTATTATCCGGCTGAAGATCAATTATGAGATCCGACTACTATTTCATATAGCTCCAGAACAAACATTTTCATAAAAATTGAGTATCGCTATGAAATTTACATGAACTGTATGCGTGTTTGCTTTGGTTAGGGAATGAGGAAAGAAGAACAAATTGTAGTAAAAAGAGTAAAATTGTGTTGTTTGTATATTGATGAGTTGAGTTGCAGGGAAAGAAATTTCAAAATATTATTGCCATGGACTGCAAGGGTATATAAACTCTTTTCGGCATAGCCGATGTTAGCTTCTTTGATATTTTATCAGCAAAAAATCTGACAAAACATAATAGACAAAATATTTCGCCACCCTTTTCAGTTAATAGTGCGCACTTTACTTTGGCATTCATTTTCGCTTCGTTAAATGCAACGGTACTTAGAAAAAGACTAATAGTGAAAAATGTAAATGATGTCAAAATATGTACATATGTGTATACACATATGCCGACCAGTGTAACAGAGATAGATAATTTGTGCAAGTCACGTACCTGTCTGGGAACCACGTCCCTCCTCAGTTATGCAACAGTCCGTTGGTTCTTCCTTGATTATCCTCTTATATATGTATTGTAGTTCGCGGATTCCTTCTTCGCCTGCGTCTTTCCTGGCTCTCTTCCGTTCTTCTCGTGCTGCAATATTCCTTTGTGATTGCTTTTTAGATGCTTCCTCAATCGATTTTCTGAATTTCCTGAAAGTACAAGGTGCTCCTCAGCCATTTTCTGAACTTGTTGTTTTCGTCGTCTCCGTTGATGGCGAGTTTCTCTCTCCGTTCAATCTGCGTTATGGTCCGGATCCAAGCGAACCCGCTGATGGGCTTCGGTGTCCCGAGCCTGCTGAGCTGCGTTGTAGTCCGGATCCAAACGGGCTCGACGACGTGCGGCCGTATTTCGCTTTTGCCCTGCAGCATTGAAGTCTGATCGAGTTGGGGTTGACGACGCCTTTCCGTGTTTTGAAGAGCTTGGCCTCGAACTTTGCCCGCTGCCATGCCTTTCGGAATGGTTCTGAGCATCGAGTTGCCATTCAATTTCCCGCTATTCAATAATAGCTTCTGACGGACATCAGCCATGTATTGAACATGGCGATTATTAATTGTCGTGTTAAGCCAATAAAAGGAGATTGGTGTGATGAGACACAAGGCATATTAAAGGAAGAATATAATTTTATGATGCCAAATTAGAGTCATTCAAAATAGTGCCGTCGAGGAACTTGTTTTAAATATCAACTTTTAATTATTTGCTTACCTTTGTAGGTAC
>NW_027172637.1:0-1782 GCF_018151085.1 Drosophila tropicalis | reverse complement strand
AAATAGAATCCTTACAAGGTACAGGGTTCACCCTACAGCCTCCATTTTGATTACACAGGGTGCCATCTTTATATAGAGGCCATACAAGGTACAGGGTCCACCCTACAGCCTCCATTTTGATTACACAGGGTGCCATCCTTTATATAGAGGCCATACAAGGTACAGGGTCCACCCTACAGCCTCCATTTTGATTACACAGGGTGCCATCCTTTATATAGAGGCCATACAAGGTACAGGGTCCACCCTACAGCCGCCATTTTGATTACACAGGGTGCCATCCTTTATTTTTATAGAGGCCATACAAGGTACAGGGTCCACCCTACAGCCTCCATTTTGATTACACAGGGTGCCATCCTTTATATAGAGGCCATACAAGGTACAGGGTCCACCCTACAGCCTCCATTTTGATTACACAGGGTGCCATCCTTTATATAGAGGCCATACAAGGTACAGGGTCCACCCTACAGCCTCCATTTTGATTACACAGGGTGCCATCCTTTATATAGAGGCCATACAAGGTACAGGGTCCACCCTACAGCCTCCATTTTGATTACACAGGGTGCCATCCTTTATATAGAGGCCATACAAGGTACAGGGTCCACCCTACAGCCTCCATTTTGATTACACAGGGTGCCATCCTTTATATAGAGGTCAAAATAAAGGTACAGGGGTCCACCCTACAGCCTCCATTTTGATTACACAGGGTGCCATCCTTTATATAGAATCCATACAGTGTACAGGGTCCACCCTACAGCCGCCATTTTGATTACACAGGGTGCCATTATTTATATAGAGGCCATACAAGGTACAGGGTCCACCCTACAGCCTCCATTTTGATTACACAGGGTGCCATCCTTTATATAGAGGCCATACAAGGTACAGGGTTCACCCTACAGCCTCCATTTTGATTACACAGGGTGCCATCCTTTATATAGAGGCCATACAAGGTACAGGGTCCACCCTACAGCCTCCATTTTGATTACACAGGGTGCCATCCTTTATATAGAGGCCATACAAGGTACAGGGTCCACCCTACAGCCTCCATTTTGATTACACAGGGTGCCATCCTTTATATAGAGGCCATACAAGGTACAGGGTCCACCTTACAGCCTCCATTTTGACTACACAGGGTGCCATCCTTTAAATAGAATCCTTACAAGGTACAGGGTTCACCCTACAGCCTCCATTTTGATTACACAGGGTGCCATCCTTTATATAGAGGCCATACAAGGTACAGGGTCCACCCTACAGCCTCCATTTTGATTACACAGGGTGCCATCCTTTATATAGAGGCCATACAAGGTACAGGGTCCACCCTACAGCCTCCATTTTGATTACACAGGGTGCCATCCTTTATATAGAGGCCATACAAGGTACTGGGTCCACCTTACAGCCTCCATTTTGACTACACAGGGTGCCATCCTTTAAATAGAATCCTTACAAGGTACAGGGTCCACCCTACAGCCTCCATTTTGATTACACAGGGTGCCATCCTTTATATAGAGGCCATACAAGGTACAGGGTCCACCCTACAGCCTCCATTTTGATTACACAGGGTGCCATCCTTTATATAGAGGCCATACAAGGTACAGGGTCCACCCTACAGCCTCCATTTTGATTACACAGGGTGCCATCCTTTATATAGAGGCCATACAAGGTACAGGGTCCACCCTCACCCTACAGCCTCCATTTTGATTACACAGGGTGCCATCCTTTATATAGAGGCCATACAAGGTACAGGGTCCACCCTACAGCCTCCATTTTGATTACACAGGGTGCCAT
>NW_027172636.1:0-249 GCF_018151085.1 Drosophila tropicalis | reverse complement strand
TCTGCTCTGATTACAACCTTCTATTCCCTGAAAATCAGCTCAGAGTTTTCTATTAATATGCTTAAAAAAAAAAAAAAAAAAAAACATCTATCCTATCCCATTTAGTTAATAGATAGCTACAGTATTATTTTGTTTGTCTGTTTTTTCTTATTGTGTATTTGTCCACGCAGATTCGTGGCTTCGTGCGTTATAATGGCTGCACCCTCGGTCGGTCGGGTGGGAGGTGGCAAAGATCCTCGCGTTTTGGCC
>NW_027172635.1:0-1825 GCF_018151085.1 Drosophila tropicalis | reverse complement strand
TTTTCTGTTGAGTGTTAAATCAAGACTGCTTTATTGAATCAAATCATATTCTGGCTTGGCTTACATCTATGTTTATAATGTTTCTGGTCACTTATCTCCCCTGTGACACACTCTATGTTTAATGGAATGGTATTGTTTATGTTTACATTGGAATGTGGGAGTGTAGACCTCTTTGGGTCGGCTGTTATAGGAAGTGTTGCTAATGGCATAACTCCTCCCTCTGAGAGTATGAATTCTCCTGAATTCTGTTTACATTAATGTTTATATTTTTCTTTTTTTACAGTATATATGTATATAAATGGATAAACATATAATAATAATAATAATAAAAAGTGTTAAAAATATGCCATTTGTCATTTTCTTTTCGTATTTGAGTTCTGGGATTTCTTTTAAATTGTCAAAATTATCTATTGTTACATGATCAAAGTTAATTGTGTTTTTATAGGTTTGATTCAATAGTTCTGTTAGATAAAAAAATTTTTCGTGAAATTCTGTTTTTTCGTTAAAAAATATTTCATTTAGAATTTGAATTTACAGTTACCGAATTGAATTAAGTTACTTCCCTTAAGTATAATATTTCTTTATCGCAATTTTGATATATTTTTGTATTCTTGGTATTTTGATTATAATTAATATCGTCAATTTCTTCGATAATAACGAGTATCGAAGAAATTGACGATGATACAATTATATAAATTCTGGTAATTATTATTAATGGTACAACTTTCACTTAATTTTAATTCTTTTAAAATTTTGTTGGGCTCATATGTAAATGTTTTATTATTTATTTCACAATTAACGATTTTCTTGGTCTATTTGTATATAATCTATATTTGCATAGAATAATTAATCCCACATCTATGGTTATAAATGATTTTGGGATTTTAATTGTGATTATGATGCAATTAGGTCTTTATATTTTAAATGCCCATACGGATTAGCTTTAATTTATAAAAATCAATGTCAAATTTATTTATTTCTCTTTCTTGATAAAATTTCTGGTACGATTATATTATTTTTTGGTTGATGCTAATGTTTTCTGAATATACTTTATTTTGAATTCTATATTTTTTAATTTCATTTGGTCATTATGAAGTATTTTCATTTCTATTTCTTGATTTTGATTGTCCATGCTTAGGGGTATGTCCTTATTTATTGTCTGTCTTGTTTAATTGATTCTGCTAAGTTGTGTATTGGTTTTATTAAAATGTGTATTTATAACAATTTGTTGGTTCATGTCTTGTATAATATTATGGTTGTTTTGGTCAATATTGTTAAGGTGATCTAAAATATCTGTTCTATCTTCATCATCCATAATTCCAAAAAGCCATTTGTATGTTTTGTTCCTACAATATTTAACATTCCTCTTTTTATACCCTTGCAAAAAGGGTATATTATATTTTGGTCAGAAGTGTGCAACGCATAGAACGAAGCATCTCGACCATACAAAGTATATATATTCTTGATCAGCACGACGAGACGAGTTCAACTAGCCATGTCCGTCCGTCCGTCCGTCTGGATCAACGCAAACTCCTCCTAGACCGTAAGAGCTACAGAGCTGAAATTTTGCACGTAGGCTTGTATATACTGCAGGCGTTGTATATCTCGGATTCAGCCGGATCGGACCACTATATCATATAGCTCCCATACAAACCCCAAAGTCACGAACAGTGACTTTCTCAACTAACTTCGTTATTTTCTGAGCTATTGTCGTGAAACTTAATATTAGAGAGTTTACTACGCATAGAAGAGACTATGCCAAATTTGATCAAGATCGGGTGACTATATAATATAGCTCGTAATACAAACGAGCAAGTCACGAACA